>NC_066531.1:1008264-1028264 GCF_024679095.1 Eriocheir sinensis
TTTTTTTTTGGACACCCATTAAAAAATACACATATTCTAAATCTAAGATTTGAAACAAAAAACGAATAAATTTGATGAGTAACTAAAGCAGGTTCAACTAACTAACTAAATATATATAAATATATATATATATATATATATATATATATATATATATATATATATATATATATATATATATATATATATATATATATATATATATATATATATATATATATATATATATATAATACACGTAGTGACGTACATTGTTTTTTTGCTTTTCTTGTGAACTGTAATAGTCAGACTCTATTTAGCGTTAGTTAGGCCACACTTAGATTATGCCGTCCAGTTTTGGTGCCCACACTACAGAATGGACATCAACTTGCTGGAATCAGTTCAGAGAAGGATGACCAAGATGATTCAGGGGCTGAGGAACCTCCCATATCAAGATAGGCTGAAACATCTAAACTTACATTCACTAGAAAGACGAAGAGTGCGGGGAGATCTGATAGAAGTATTCAAAAGGGTCAAGGGTTACAACAAAGGCGATATAAGTAAAGTACTGAGAATTAGCCAGCAGAATAGAACTCGCAGTAATGGATTTGAATTAAAAAAAGTATAGATTGAGGAGGGAAATAGGCAAGCATTGGTTTAGTAATAGGGTGGTGGGAGAATGGAATAGACCCAGCAATCACATAGTTAGTGCAGGGACGATAGCTTGTTTTAAGAGTAGACTGGATAGCTACATGGACGAGGATGACAGGTGGCAGTGGGGGGACGGATAGCTTGTTGTAAGAGTAGACTGGATAGCTACATGGACGAGGATGACAGGTGGCAGTGAGGGATTCTGGAGCTGCCGTGTGTAGGCCACTCAGCCTCTTACAGTCTCCCTATTTTCTTATGTTTTTATGTTCCTATGCTGCATATAAATACTTCACGTGTAAACAGGTCTCAGCAAGAGGTTTGATCAGCAATACTAATGGTCTTATAGCTGAACTAAAAATGTGTCTACTATGGTCATTCCACACCCCAGAAACCGGATTGTGACCTAACGAGCCTGACCTGACTAACACCTGACTTGGGTAGGCGGTGGCTGAGTGGTAGCGTGCTGGGCCCACATTCACCACGTGATGGACGACACGAGTTCGAATCCCCACGCTACTACCTGGGATTTTTCAGTCACCGCCGAGTGGCTTAAAACTACCCACATTTTGTCCTGAAGACCACCCATCAACCCGGACTCTAGAGGAAACCGTCCAAGTGAATCAAGCACGAGTTCCGGGGGGCAGCATGAGCCAAGAGAAGATGGCGCCACTATAAAAACTTGCCTGCCCCATGACGGGCTGGAGCCGACTACGATCCAGGCCCCTCAAGCAAGCCTACCGGCGCAATAGGCGGAGATGTAAAAGAACACCTGACACATGACAGGTATCCGTCGCCCTTCCTACCTCCATGCTCCCGATGACGCCGGCCACTGTATTTTGAAATCTTCAACTGAACACCGTTTGCGGGAGCAGCGCCGTTGCGCCTCCTATGGGGATTTTTTGTTTCCTCTTTTTTACGCCCTTGAGCTGCCTCCTTTTCTGTAGAAAGAAAAAAAAAGAATTAGACTCTTTGCCCGTAATTTAAAATCAGCTCCTATCCCCGATACGACCATACAGAATTGACGGCATCTGGTCATTTCAATCACACTGTTCTTCACAACTGAGAGGGGGGCTTCGTGGTGCAGTGGTTAGCCCGGGTTCAATTCCCGGTCGGAGTTGAAAAATTTGGGCGGCTTTTCCGATACCCTACGCCCCTGTCCACCCAGCAGTGAATGGGTACCAGGTATTAATCGGGGGTTGTGTCCCGTCTCCTGGGGTCTGTTCCCTTCTCCTATAATTCCTTCCCCTTCTGTCTCTCTCTGGCATATGACCACAGATGTTGCGCCGACTAAACGAAACTTTCCAACTTTTTCACAACTGAGACATCGTTGTTTTCAGAGACTAATTATATGAATGTCAAAACGTGGCATTTTGGTCTAAGCATGAACCCTGATAACAGATGACTTAGTGCCGTCGCTCTTGAAAGGTGAACCAATACATCACAATACTGTAGACAACCTGTTCACGACCAAGGGGCTCATATCGGCGTCCTGATACACACACACACACACAAAAAAAAAAAAAAAAAAAAAAAAAAAAAATCCTCTAGATTGATTTTCATACTAGTTGTTTAGAAGCAATAACAACTTAGTAATCATACTCATATTTTGACGTAATAACTAAGGAATCGTTCATCAAAAGTAAATGTAGCCACTTAGAAAAGGGAAAAAAGAAATGCACATTTTTCAATTAATGGATTCTTATACACCAAGTCATACGCAGGTCTGTGGGAGGAGACACGGCCGAGGCGTGGTTTATGCGTGACGTTGCTTGGAGCCAAACTAGAGAATGTAGAAACAGGGATTTAGAGAAAACGAGGAAAGGCGGACTAATTTAAATCAATTACTTCATCATGCCCTCCCTCACACCCCACACCGCCGTTTGTAGGCATTGAAATTACAGTCACGCAACAGCACAATAAAAATATATTTTTTCGTCAGTGGCTTGCCTGAACGCGCTGTGAAAGAAGGCGAGAATGCACATCCAGAGTGCACATACGGCCCCAACTTTAGTCAACCTTGCACTGGCGGGTTTTTTTTTTTGGCTCCAAGTGACGTCATCCCGCTGCTCCGCCCCAAAACCGCCTCCTGCGCGTACCGGTCGCAGTTTTGAAGCAGAGTGACTTGACTTGGTATATACAGACTTAGCCCTTTATTACCTTCTCCTACTGTCACGTACCCCCTATGACTGATTAAACTTAACTATATTGTATTACATTTGTATTATATTATATTATATTTAGGTACACGTACAGTGGCGGACACATGAAACAAACACCTCAGCCCCCCGCGAGGAGGTGTGGTGCTCTCTGGACATGGTAACACTGATGAGTATGAAGCTTCACCAGGTTTGCTTCGATCAGTCGCTGGGACGAATCGAGCGCGGTTATTATTGGTGCTTCTGTGTAGCGTCGTTGGTGGTGTGTAAGCCATGTCCGCCTGACAGTGCAAAAGCGTTTGGTGACTATATCAAGAAAATGACTTCTATTCCACAATGTATTCGTATTTTATTCACATGAAACGCATGCTTCGTAATCGTGACTCGACAACCCTCACGAACCATATGATATTTTCCGACGGCCAGAGGGGCTTCGTGGTGCAGTGGTTAGCACACTCGGCTCACAACCGAGAGCCTGGGTTCGATTACCGGGCGGAGTGGAGAAATTTTGGCGGCTTTTCCGATACCCTACGCCCCTGTCCATCCAGCAGTGAATGGGTACCAGGTATTAATAGGGGGTTGTGTTCCGTCTCCTGAGGTCTGTTTCCCTCTCCTATAATTCCTTCCCCTTCTGTCTCTCTCCGGCATATGACCACAGATGTTGCGCCGACTAAACGAAACTTTCCAACTTTTTCCGACGGCCAGGATAACAAGCCATCATAACATTATCGTTGCCTATGATAATAATCAAAGAATTGCTGTGACCACCTTGTTGTTGCTACGGGAGGAGGCAGAGCGAGGCCTCGGGGTGAAAAGCAGGAGGGTGTTGGGAAGGGGAGGAGTGAAGGAGCAAGGGACGGTGGACTTGGTAGGCGGCAGGAGCTACGTTGGGAGGGATTGATTATAAGTGTTGGGAAGGGGAGGAGTGAAGGAGCCAGGGACGGTGGACTTGGTAGGCGACAGGAGCTACGTTGGGAGGGATTGATTATAAGTGTTGGGAAGGGGAGGAGTGAAGGAGCCAGGGACGGTGGACTTGGTAGGCGACAGGAGCTACGTTGGGAGGGACAGATTATAAGTGATAACGAAGCTGAATTATTGTTTCATGGAAATACTGAATTTCCGTCAGACCCAAATCATTATATATTATAATTTACTCGCATGGTTTATATGAATTCATAATACTTTCTACTTCAGAATGGATACTTCACGTGCAAATAAATAAGGCTTCTTTAGTTTGACAGACATTACACCTGTTGTCATAGGCGGCGCGAAATTGTTAGGCAGGCAAGCCGAGCAGGTGTATAACAGGTGAGAGAGAGAGAGAGAGAGAGAGAGAGAGAGAGAGAGAGAGAGAGAGAGAGAGAGAGAGAGAGAGAGAGAGAGAGAGAGAGAGAGAGAGAGAGAGAGAGAGAGAGAGAGAGAGAGAGAGAGAGAGAGAGAGAGAGAGAGAGAGAGAGAGAGAGAGAGATCGTAAAAGAAAAGAGGGAAAATTTTGTTGGTTGAAATTACGAGTTGAAGAAAATTTGGTTAAGTGTGACCACCTGAGAGAGAGAGAGAGAGAGAGAGAGAGAGAGAGAGAGAGAGAGAGAGAGAGAGAGAGAGAGAGAGAGAGAGAGAGAGAGAGAGAGAGAGAGAGAGAGAGAGAGAGAGAGAGAGAGAGAGAGAGAGAGAGAGAGAGAGAGAGAGAGAGAGAGAGAGAGAGAGAGAGAGAGAGAGAGAGAGAGAGAGAGAGAGAGAGAGAGAGAGAGAGAGAGAGAGAGAGAGAGAGAGAGAGAGAGAGAGAGAGAGGGAAAATTTTGTTGGTTGAAATTACGAGTTGAAGAAAATTTGGTTAAGTGTGACCACCCTGAGAGAGAGAGAGAGAGAGAGAGAGAGAGAGAGAGAGAGAGAGAGAGAGAGAGAGAGAGAGAGAGAGAGAGAGAGAGAGAGAGAGAGAGAGAAGTGGTAGGGAAAAATGATTCATACTTGTGAAGATACTACAACAATATGAATAATTACTACTACTACTACTACTACTACTACTACTACTACATACTGCACCCTTGTTACAGCGGAGACACACTCTCTCTCTCTCTCTCTCTCTCTCTCTCCATACATACATACAGAGAGAGAGAGAGAGAGAGAGAGAGAGAGAGAGAGAGAGAGAGAGAGAGAGAGAGAGAGAGAGAGAGAGAGAGAGAGAGAGAGAGAGAGAGAGAGAGAGAGAGAAAGTTGTGCTTCTTCAGGGCTGTTTGTTATAATTATTTTCTTCGATAAATGTATATATATACATGTATATAAATGTATACAAATGACAAACATCATAAAGTGTTTAAGTGTTCAAGTGAGAGAGAGATAATTTTGTTTTGTTTATTTGTCAGTTTATATTTATCACCAGGCCAAGGCAACTTTCTTCCTCCTCCCTGCCATCCCTTCACAGGGGTAAGGACACCAGTATCAGACCCTTCGATCTGCAACTGACGCGTCCAGTACGAGTTGTCACTCAACTGGGCTTGATAGGATAATATAAATGATGAATTAAGAAATATCAAGGTTATGAGGGAATGCAAGAAGTTATTTTTGAAAAAATATAATAAGTATGAGAACGGCTTAGCCCTGTCCCACCAAGGCCCGGTACGTCCCGAATCACGCCGAATTGGGTTACTTCGGCACCCCCACGGAAAAATCGGCACTGGTCGGCGGTCATCGAGCGCACACCTTGCCACACCGGCACGCACCGGCTAGCGGCCAAAAAAGCCGCAGTAGACAGTAACTTTCTCCGAGTGCTGCCCGGCGAAATTCTTGATCACGAGATACCGTGCCGACACCGTACAATGTTCTTCATTACTGCGTCTCTGCCGGGCAAGCACCGTGCACGTGCCGGCTCTTGCCGGACGCGTATCGGTCTTTACAGGTCATAATTTCTCCCCCGCGGACGACCACCACAGTGCACGACTGCAGATCAGGACCGGGAAATTTTACACGTGGCAGAGGCCGCTCCCCAGTCAACCTCTGTGGCTTTGAGCTACACTTTACAACTTAATGTCAGCGCAAGGACTGTCAGACGACGCCTGCACAATGAGGAAATGCATCACAGGACACCAGCAACAAAGGAGTTCCTGACGGACCAGCATCACGAGAGGCGACTTCTGTTTGCCCAGCAGTTTGTGAACTGGGAAGATGAATTCTGGGAACGCGTTACCTGGACTGATGAAAAGATGTTTGTGTCCGCGTGTCACGGCAAACGACACGGCTGGGGAAGAAACAACACTCGGCGAGTATAATAATTTACGATGTTTTTCTACATTCAATGTCGCACACACTTGTATTGATAATGTGAGATCATTACTAATACAACTTTTCTGAACTATTATTAAAACCTCATTGTTTTATACGCATTACCGTTCGTAATTGACTGAATGACTGGTATGTAACGGATACACAATGCGCACCTTATTCCTTAGATAAAAGAAGTGTGTCTAATTATGGGTCTTTCAACAGCCACGATCAGCAGAATGTCTCCCACGTGGCCAGGAGGGGACAGGTGACCGTGAACGTTTGGGGGTGTACAAGTTGTCACGGAATGGGTGACGTCCAGCACATTCAGGGGCGGCCCAATGCTGTTACCTATGTTGACATATCAAATAATTTCTTTTTGTTTTCCTTTACCGCCAGGAGCCACCCCTTCCCTCCTGGCCCAGTATACTTCGTTCACGACCGCTGCCCTGTTCATCGGGCTCGGATTGTGCAGGAGTGGTTCCAGGACCACCCTCAGTTTCAACTCCTGCATGCCATAGCCTAGTAAGGGGGCAGATTGCAACCCCCTTGAAAATATCTGGGGTTCGATGGTAAACACGTGGAAGCCTCGGCAAAAGCCCACATCTCCGGAACTTTAGCCTCACGCTCGTGAGGTTTGGGAGGTATTCCGGGGCAAGCCAGACCTTGTTAGGCGCCACACGGGAAACATGACCACACGGGAAACATGAGACGACGACTTCAAGCTGTCATTGACGTGGGTGGTGGATGGACAGGATATTGAGGTAAGAAGTTTCTTCGAGTATGTATGGGTGTGCGTATGTGCGCATGCGTCTACTGCTCCCTGTATACTGTTATATTGACTGTTATACTGATATATTGACTGTTATATTGACAGAGTGGAGGCTAAGGCTCTTCGTCTCATCAGCTCTCCTCCTCATACTGATAGTCTTCTTCCTCTTAAGTTCCGCCGCAATGTTGCCTCTCTTTCTATCTTCTATCGATATTTTCACGCTGACTGCTCTTCTGAACTTGCTAACTGCATGCCTCCCTTCCTCCCGCGGCCCCGCTGCACATGACTTTCTACTCATGCTCATCCCTATACTGTCCAAACCCCTTATGCAAGAGTTAACCAGCATCTTCACTCTTTCATCCCTCACGCTGGTAAACTCTGGAATAATCTTCCTTCATCTGTATTTCCTCCTGCCTACGACTTGAACTCTTTCAAGAGGAGGGTATCAGGACACCTCTCCCCCGAAATTGACCTTTCTTTTTGGACGCTCCTTTGACCTCTATTCAGGAGCAGTAAGTAGCGGGCTTTTTTTTTATATTTTTCTTTACGCTCTAGAACTGTCTCCTTAGCTGTAAATATATATATATATATATATATATATATATATATATATATATATATATATATATATATATATATATATATATATATATATATATATATATATATATATATATATATATGAATTATATTTGAAGCACTATGACTTTTTCTTCAGGTTACGAGTCTGTCTGCAGCCTTCCCCTTAGACGGTTTGTCATGGACGCCTAAAGCAAATAAAAGCGGATTTGGTTTAAAGCTATATGTATACATCCTGATTGTTGTGCATATGCTCCGATTGGCTAACTGCCGAGACATAGCTGTTCCACCATCATTGCTTACAGCCAGACCATAATGTGAAGAAATACTTTGGAGAAAAAGTTCCTTAATATGATGAACCTAACATCGTGTAATATTGAGGCAAACACAACGTACAAATATAGGAACATAAGCCTAGGTTAATTAATGGTAATCCATATATATTTTAAATTGGTGCCATACATATACCACTGTCAACCACACGGAACACATATAATAATAAAAATAATAATAATAATAATAATAATAATAATAATGATAATAATAATGATAATAATAATAACAACAACAGCAACAAATAATAGCATAAATCCACATTGTTTGCGTGTCTCGCATCGTTTACGGGCGAATTGTGTAAGTTTTTTGCATTGTTTACGTGTCTCGCATCGTTTACGGGCGCATTCTTTACGTTTTTCGCATTGTTTATGGGCGTATTATGTACGTGTTTCGCATTGTTTACGGGCGCATTGTTCACGGGCGTCTAAGTACGAAGGTGTCGCCGGCCTTCTCCTCGACTGGGCCAGGGCCGGCAGCCTCCTCCTCTTCGGACCCCGCGCAAGAAACATTCCCGTCCGCCTCAACTTTTGGAGGCGTTGGGAACGTTTGCCGAAATATTATAATCTTTTTAATTACTCGGTGAAAGCCGTCGTCGCAGTTTGTGTAAGTCTGAGATGTGAAAGATGGCGTGGAAAGCGGGAACTCTGCCGCCTTGGGGCTCTCGTTGTTCCTGTTTGTCCCTGCACTGTTTCCTTGAGATGGGGGCAGCAGCAATTTCGCCTTGCAGTGCTTCCCTGTGATTGGTTTGCTTTATAAGTTCATGTATGAAATGTCCAAGTTCCTGGCAACACGATGACGGGCACCAAACGTTGTGGTCTGGGTCGCAACCTTTCCCTTCCTGCAAACACGTCACCTCAAGAGTTTAGGGAAACGAACAAGAAGAAAACCAATTCATGCCGTGTGCCGCTGTCTCCACTGTAACAAGGGTGTAGTATATAATAGTAGTAGTAGTAGTAGTAGTTGTAATAGTAGTAGTAATTATTCATATTGTTGTAGTATCCTATCCACAAGTATGAATCACTTTTCCCTACCACTTCTCTCTCTCTCTCTCTCTCTCTCTCTCTCTCTCTCTCTCTCTCTCTCAGGGTGGACACACTCACCCAAATTTACTTCAACTCGAAATTACAACCAACCAAAATTTCACTCTTTCGTTTACCATCTCTCTCTCTCTCGCTCTCTCTCTCTCTCTCTCTCTCACCAGTTATACGCCTGCTCGGCTTGCCTGCCTAACAATTTCGCGCCGCCTATGACAACAGGTGTAATGTCTGTCAAACTAAAGAAGCCATATTTATTTGCACGTGAAGTATCCATTCTGAAGTAGAAAGTATTATGAATTCATATAAACCATGCGAGTAAATTATAATATATAATGATTTGGGTCTGACGGAAACTCAGTATTTCCATGAAACAATAATTCAGCCTCGTTAACACTTATAATCAATCCCTCCCAACGTAGCTCCTGCCGCCTACCAAGTCCACCGTCCCTTGCTCCTTCACTCCTCCCCTTCCCAACACTTATAATCAATCCCTCCCATCGTAGCTCCTGTCGCCTACCAAGTCCACCGTCCCTGGCTCCTTCACTCCTCCCCTTCACAACACTTATAATCAATCCCTCCCAACGTAGCTCCTGTCGCCTACCAAGTCCACCGTCCCTGGCTCCTTCACTCCTTCCCTTCCCAACACCTATAATCAACCCCTCCCAACGTAGCTCCTGTCGCCTACCAAGTCCACCGTCCCTGGCTCCTTCACTCCTCCCCTTCCCAACACCCTCCTGCTTTTCACCCCGAGGCCTCGCTCTGCCTCCTCCCGTAGCAACAACAAGGTGGTCACAGCAATTCTTTGATTATTATCATAGGCAACGATAATGTTATAATGGCTTGTTATCCTGGCCGTCGGAAAAAGTTGGAAAGTTTCGTTTAGTCGGCGCAACATCTGTGGTGATATGCCGGAGAGACAGAAGGGGAAGGAATTATAGGAGAAGGGAACAGACCTCAGGAGACGGAACACAACCCCCGATTAATACCTGGTACCCATTCACTGCTGGGTGGACAGGTGCGTATTGTATCGAAAAAGCCGCCAAAATTTCTCCACTCCGCCCGGTAATCGAGCCCAGGCTCTCGGTTGTGAGCCGAGTGTGCTAACCACTGCACCACGAAGCCCCTCTGGCCGTCGGAAAATATCATATGGTTCGTGAGGGTTGTCGAGTCACGATTACGAAGCATGCGTTTCATGTGAATAAAATACGAATACATTGTGGAATAGAAGTCATTTTCTTGATATAGTCACCAAACGCTTTTGCACTGTCAGGCGGACATGGCTTACACACCACCAACAACCCTACACAGAAGCACCAATAATAACCGCGTTCGATTCGTCCCGGCGACTGATCGAAGCAAACCTGGTGAAGCTTCATACTCATCAGTGTTACCATGTCCAGAGAGCACCACACCTCCTCGCGGGGGGCTGAGGTGTTTGTTTCATGTGTCCGTCACTGTACATTACGCGTCCTGCCTAGGCAAGGAGACTATAGTACTATTATGCGTTTCAGGCGCCATGAAACACAGTTTTTCGAATATAACATTTTAACAAAGCGTCGGACAAGGATGGTATTTTGGAAGACGATGACTGAGACCCCGACCTAATTGGCAAAAATAGAAACTCTCTCTCTCTGCCACCTGGAAAGTTGTAAAAGAATTAATTCCCAATAAAAAGAACAGCTCAAACAATCAAACACCTAGCACATCAGAAACTTTGTGTGAAGATTTTAATACTTTTTTTGCTAACGTGGGAAAAAACACATACGAAAAGACACAATCTACGCTATTAAACATACAAAACAGTCTCCCAGTGGAAAATGCCATACACGACAGACACCTCGCAGACCACACACACGAAGAAAACGGTACACTCTTTCGCCCCACACCCACAGACACTGACACTCATCTTAACGATAAAGAGCTTGCACGAAACAAAATCATTTGGATCCGATGGTATTCCTCTTCGTTTCCTCAAGGACTCTCTCTTCATTACCGCATATTACTTGACTCAAATAATAAACACTTCTATTGTTACCGGCATCTTTCCTACACAGTGGAAAAATGCTGTAGTTACCCCCCTATATAAAGCTGGCGATGTGAGTAATGCCGGTAATTATCGCCCAATATCCCTATTACCTATCTTCTCTAAAGTTATAGAAAAAATAGTTGCAAACCAATTAACTAAATACCTTGAAAATAACAAACACTTGTCCGACACTCAACATGGCTCTCTCAACATGAGGCTCTCTCAGACTCCCTTGAGCGAGCACTTGGTACCCTGAGGGATTTTTTAGTAGATAGGCGAGGGGGGGGAGGAGTAATGGGAGCAATGGGAGGAGTAATGGGAGGGGACATCTAGCTCATAATATAACCAGGCAGCTTAGAAGTAATTCTAGAGGAGCAACAGAGGACGGGCTAAGAATCTTCTATACTAACAGCAGGAGCCTCAGAAACAAGATAGACTGACTAAGGGGTGAAGCTTGTTCAGAAAATTTTGACATAATAGCGATCACTGAGACATGGATAGACTTTGCTAATAGAAATTTTAGGTCAGAATTTGAAATAACGGGTTATCAGATGTTTCACAAAGACAGAAGGGGCAGAAAGGGAGGTGGAGTTGCGCTATATGTTAAAGACTCACTTAAATGTTTAGTTAACAACTCAGTCAAAACTAACATGGATTCAGAATCAGTTTGGGTGGACGTTTACAAAGGGAAAGAAAAACTAACTCTAGGAGTTATATACAGGCCACCCAACCTTAACAGGCAGGACACGAGTATATTACTACAGGAGATTGGCAGGGCGAGTATGAGTAGAAATGTCTGCGTAATGGGGGACTTTAATTATAGGAATATAGACTGGGAAGATCTAGTGGGTGACCTGGAAGCCGAGGACTTTCTTGAAGTTATACAAGATAATTTCCTTAAGCAGGTAGTTACTGAGCCTACCAGAGGAGATAACATATTAGACTTAGTCCCAACCAATAATGGGAACTTGCTACGTGAGTTGGAGGTGGGCGGACAGTTAGGAAATAGTGATCACAGAACGGTTCGTTTTAGCTTAGACTGGCGGTAACCCGTGATCCAAACCCAGTGTTAGTGCCAGATTTTAGAAGAGCAAACTACGAGGGGCTTCGAAGACATCTTGAAGGGGTAAACTGGGATAATTTAGGGATTCATGAGGGCCAGAACTGCGGATTGGAGAGCCAGGAGAACCAGGTAGAAATGTCTTACAATAATTTAGTTAGAGTAATAGTAGAGGCAAGAACAGCATATACCACAGCGAACACTTAGAAAAGAAAACAATGATCCTAAGTGGATGACTCGTGGACTAAAACACGAGATTGGGTTAAAGAAGTGAATTTATCAGAAAATAAAGAATGGGGAAACACATCTCAGGGGCCGGTACGTCGAACTATCTAGATTAGTTAAGAAAAACACCAGGATAGCAAAAAAGAACTATGAGATCAAAGTAGCAAATGAGGCGAAAATTAATCCTAAGGGCTTCTTTCAGATGTATAGAACACAAACACGGGAGAAAATTGGACCGCTGAAATCAAACACAGGGGAGCTAGTAGAAAATTACGAAAATATGAGCACATTGTTGAACGACTACTTCCTTTCAGTATTCACACAGGAGGATCGAACGACTATACCGGAAAGAGTTCAGGTGTACGAGGGCGGGGATGGCGATAAATTGAGGAATATAATCATTACCAGGCAAGTAGTTCAGGATGAGATAGATAAGCTTAAGAAGAACAAGTCGCCAGGTCCTGACGGGATATTTCCGAGGGTATTAAAGGAGCTAGGTGATATAATCAGTGACCCACTAACCGACATCTTTAAGATGTCGGTAATTACTGGCTATGTGCCGAGCCTATGGAAAGTAGCTAATGTGACGCCGATTTTAAAAAGGAGGACAGGTCAGTTGCTTCAAACTATCGCCCAATTAGCTTAACATCGGTTATAGGGAAGATGCTGGAGTCCATAATAGCCAGGAACATTCGGGAGCATTTAGAGAAACATAGCTTAATTCACGACTCGCAGCATGGGTTCACAAAAGGTAGGTCATGCCTCACCAATCTCTTGTCCTTCTACAATAAAGTATTTGAGGCGGTTGACAGAGATGAAAATTATGATGTAATCTATCTTGATTTTAGTAAAGCGTTTGACAAAGTTCCTCACCAACGACTGTTGCTTAAATTACAGGCTCACGGAGTAGAGGGTAAAGTTTTGAACTGGGTCAAGGCGTGGCTTAGCAATAGGAAGCAAAGAGTGCAAATCAATGGTAAAAGATCTGACTGGGGATGTGTTACGAGGGTCCCACAAGGTTCGGTATTAGGTCCACTTTTGTTTATTATTTATATCAATGACTTAGACACAGGAATTAGTAGTGATGTTAGTAAATTTGCAGATGATACCAAGATCGGTAGAGTAATTGAGTCGGATCAGGACGCTAGTATTCTCCAAGGTGAACTCAACAGATTATATGATCATGGATAAATGGCAGATGGAGTTCAATGTAGGGAAGTGCAGTATTCTGAGTCTAGGTAGGAACCCCTCACATAACTATTGCTTAAATGACACTCTCATAAGTAGGTCTGGGTGCGAGAGGGATTTAGGGGTCTTAGTGAGCTCTGATCTCCGTCCAAGGGCACAATGCATTCAAGCTAGAAATCGAGCTAATAGGGTACTGGGATTTATTTCAAGGAGCGTAAGCAACAGAAGCCCTGAAGTCTTCCTCAAACTATATTTAGCATTAGTTAGACCTCATCTTGACTATGCGGTTCAGTTCTGGTCACCCTACTATAGAATGGATATCAAAATGTTAGAATCGGTGCAGAGGAGGATGACTAAGATGATTCAGGGGTTGAGAAACTTGCCATACGAGGAAAGACTCAAACAGTTAAACTTGCATTCTCTAGAAAGGCGAAGGGTGCGTGGAGACATGATCGAGGTTTATAAATGGATGAAGGGCTTTAATAAGGGAGACATTCATAAGGTTTTGTTGGTAAGAGAACCGGGTAGGACACGAAGTAACGGGTTTAAACTGGATAAATTCAGATTCAACAGGGACATAGGCAAAAATTGGTTTACTAATAGGGTGGTGGATGAGTGGAATAGGCTTAGCAGTCATGTGGTGAGTGCCAATACAATTGTCACATTCAAAAATAGACTAGATAAATTCATGGACAACGATATTAGGTGGGGTTAGATACACGGGAGCTTAGGGTCAAAGGAGCTGCCTCGTACAGGCCTACCGGCCTCTTGCAGACTCCTGCGTTCTTATGTTCTTATGTTCTTATGTTCTTATGGCTTTCGCCCCCACCTCTCAACCAGCACTGCACTCACGGCCGTCACCGATAAACTATACGACAATATGGACACCAAGCAATTATCGCTGCTTACACTTTGTGACCTATCAAAAGCATTTGATAGTGTTAGCCATAAGATTCTCCTCCACAAACTCTCAAATGTTAAAGTAGACACATTTTGGTTCAAAGACTACTTATCGAACAGAACACAGACAGTACGCCTACAAAACCATCTCTCCACAAAGGCAAACCTACAATATGGCGTTCCACAAGGCTCCATTTTAGGGCCTATATTATTTACACGCTATGTAAACGATATGCATGAATACTTCGACGACTGCACACTGATACAATATGCAGACGACACACAGTTTCTCCATAGTGGGCCACTGAAGGATATAAATCTACTAGTGAAAAAAGTTGAAACCACCCTAAGCAAAGCCATGGTGTACTTTAATAAAAATGGCCTAATGTTAAACACCCAGAAAACCCAATGTATATTTATAGGAAGCAGACAACTAATATCAAGAATACCTGATAACACAACCATTCTCTTCCATGATAGTAAGATCGAACCCTCAAACAATGTAAAGAATTTAGGATTGTATATAGACCAATATTTAGTGTTTGATCACCATATAACCGAAATCAGTAAGAAAATCCTAGGAACACTTATGTATGCAAATAGAATAAAACAATGTTTTGATAAACCCACAAGGCAGCTTATGGTAGAGTCACTAGTATTAAGTATACTAAACTATTGTAATACTATATGGGGGACAACTAACAATACGCTGCTAACTAAAGTACAGAAACTACAGAACTTCGCTGCCAAAATCGTAGAAGGGAAGGCCCAGAAATATGATCATGTAACTCCGATAATTAAGGAACTCAATTGGCTCAATGTTTCACAACAAATAACTTTTGACACAGCAGTGAATATATATAAACATCTACACGGTCACTACCCTGAATATCTAATGCCTCTCCCCTCTGTAAACAGCATCACCAACAGCACAACACGCCAGCAGGGTAATCTGTATGTACCAAGAACACACACAGACACAGGAGCCAGACAACTTTCTGTACACGGGCCTAAACTTTGGAACTCCCTGCCAACACATACAAGCACTGCCCACACCTTGCATAAATTCAAATATATTCTGAAAGAGTTCTTACTTAATCGAAACCGAAACAACTGATGAATAACTAATTATTTCATTGCAATAACCTATGTACTTTTTATGTATTTGGATTTAAGAACACACACACACACACACACACACACACACACACACACACACACACACACACACACACACACACACACACACACACACACACACACACACAAAAACTCACACACACACACACACACACACACACACACACACACACACACACACACACACACACACACACACACACACACACACACACACACACACACACACACACACACACACACACACACACACACACACACACACACACACACACACACACACACACACACACACACACACACACACACACACACACACACACACACACACACACACACACACACACACACACACACACACACACACACACACACACACACACACACACACACACACACACACACACACACACACACACACACACACACACACACACACACACACACACACACACACACACACACACACACACACACACACACACACACACACACACACACACACACACACACACACACACACACACACACACACACTAGTTCAGCCCTATACATAGGGATGATGCTCATTTGAAATTTTTATATATTTGCGAAAAAGTTTTACTCGCAGGAAATTACTTCTTTGCATGGAAAATACGGTCTTTGGACAACATGCTGTAAGTATATAACATAGTGCACTGGCGGAACTATTGTTACTGTGTGTGTGTGTGTGTGTGTGTGTGTGTGTGAGAGGGAGAAAAAGAGAGAGAAAAAGAGAGAGAGAGAGAGAGAGAGAGAGAGAGAGAGAGAGAGAGAGAGAGAGAGAGAGAGAGAGAGAGAGAGAGAGAGAGAGAGAGAGAGAGAGAGAGAGAGAGAGAGAGAGAGAGAGAGAACTACCAGTTAAGTCAGTGATTACTACTACTTCATAGTGAAACTCACATTGACGTCACGACTTGAACAAGAGGCGGTGCGTACATAATGACGGCACCCAGCCTCGCTACCCGTGCCTGTATATTTTAGTGAAGTTTACCTTAAAGTTACTCTTACAAGTGCCGTAATCATCCACATTTGGCACCTAAGCCTATTTTCGCCAATTAGGTCGGGGTCTTAATCATCGTCTTCCAAAATACCATCCTTGTCCGACGCTTTGTTAAAACGTTATATTCGAAAAACTGTGTTTCATGGCGCCTGAAACGCATAGTAATGTAGGCCTAGTCTCCTTGTTCCTAGGTACCCGTCGCTCCCTCTCTCTTTTCCTTTACAGATTTGTAGAAAAGATATATGAAGAGATACTGATGTTTCATAAGGTAGGTAATGAGATACTGGCACGGACCTAAAACGAATCTTAACCGAAGTTTATGTTGTGTGTGTGTGTGTGTGTGTGTTCATCGTCTTCTCACGTACCCCTTGTCCATTGCTTCAGATAATCTCGATGATCAGCGAAAACCCTCTCGGATACACGATATAACCGAGTCACCACTTCGAGGAACAGACTATGCAGCGGAGTCCCCCTGCTCTTCGTAAGACTCTAAATGGCTTATGTCTTGTAAGGCCTGAGAGAAGCTCATTTTTTTCTCTCCTTGCCTTATCACACAATATTCGCAAATAAACAACGTGTTCCGGACGCCACACCGGGCTCTCGTCATGTGCCTCAGCCTGTTTTCGGTACAGTTCGAATCACTGCTTCATTCGTCCACAAATACCAAATAGTATAATTTAGCAATATATTTATTACTTTTATCCTTCCATCTTGTTTCTATCATCTTCCACGAAAAAAAAATATATAAATGATTTTGGGTAGCGAGAACTATGAGTAAGGTTGGTATTCTTAGACTTCTCACATCAACTACTTCCAAAGGCTTAAAATGAGATCAGTCGGGTTCTTTTGAGTGTTTTTTATAGGTTCATGCCACAGAGGAAGGGTCCAACTACCAATAGGGTCAATAAATTACCCCTGGAAATGCCGGAAACTCCTACGAAAGCCTTGTCAAATATGTGTGCTGGGGCGCCGGAGTGTTTAAAAATACGGCCCCAAGGAGTTAGGACCAAACTTCACTGACCGATGACAATTTTAAAACCATCGAGTCCACAGACCTGTCCGGCTTTAATTGCCTTGTTTGTTGTAATAGTTCTCGTGGGGTTATTTGTTCGTCTAAACTAGGTATTGAAATATTAACTCTGAAATAATTCAAGTGAAATCTGAACGAGTCGGGAAGCTAAAAATATCCTCAAAGAATGTTTTTAATTGTTCATCGGATGTGGAAGTGTGTTATGGTAGGCTTCACTGCACTTCCTTACACCCGTGACCCTCCACAGCCAAGTCGTTAATGCTCCTCAACAACCTTTCCCAACATGCCTGCACGGAGAATTGCCCGAAGGGGCCCCCGGGCTTGAGGTCGTAGGGTGGGTGAGGTGACGTGCACCCGGGCGTATGCCCCCTTTGATTGCTTTCCCAACATCCCAGACTTTCACCCACAACCTCTAACTACTTTGAGTATAAAAGTTTGCACCAGAAATCGTATTTGTTCTGCAATGGTTTAGTAGAGTGTCAAGGTTGAAATATTCCTCATAAAAATAACAGTAAAAAATAAAATTTTGAAAAAAATATATTTTGCCGTATTTTCTACACACAATTATATATACAAATCAATCATGTACCTTTAAAATGTCAGATAAATATATGTAGTACTGTCCAATATATGGAATAAGTAAAGCAGAAAGTGGGATATAAGGGGCGTGAGAGAAACAGTCTGTAAAATATAGGTTGCCTACATTTGACTCACCACGTACAGGCTAATATGTCAGCTGAGGTGTTTCCGGACATGACTTCAGGCCTTCCTCTGTGTCTCGGGGAGCGAGCACGTGGCTGCTGGGAATCACGCGTGGTCACCACCTACACTTCCAAGGCGAGAGGCAAACTAATCGCACTCCAACATTTGCTCCAATGTTGCCGGCAATACATTGAGTTATTGGACAGCTGGCAACCTCTTCTCTCAAAGATGTCAGATTTATTGCAAACCATTCAAACCGCTGTATTATGGAGTGGAATTCTCAGTCGCGCATTATAGTGGCCTACAGTGTACACCACGGAGACCACAGTACCTACAGGCCCCTTGGTGGTGGTCAGGCAGTGCGGGCACAGTGCCGTGGAGGGCGATAGTTCAAGTCCTGCCCGCCGCTACAAGCTGATCATTTTCAGTCATCGCTGAGCCGTGGCCTATACAAGGCTACCCACATGCTGGCCTGTAACTACCTAGAAATCCGAGCTTTAGAGAAACTCCATATAAAGAGAATCAAGTAGAGCTAAAGGGGGGGGGGGGGGGGGGTGAATTTAGTCCGGAATGAATGGCGCCACAAAGAGGGAAAAAAAAAAACTTGCCTGCTTCACTAACGGGCTGAGGCCGACCATCAGGTCCCATTATGAAAGCCTACCGGCGTTATAGGCCAAACATGATATAGCCCCCCCCATATTTGTGTGTGTGTGTGTGTGCGGGGAGGCAGTGGCCGAGTGGTCAGCGTGGGGTGTGGTGAGTCCGTGGACCTACATGGGTACAGTTCCACCGAAACACGCTGATTTTTCAAGCCATCATCGAGTGTCGGCAGATCACCCACACACTCCCCCACATCCTCAATCAACCCTGACTACAGCGACATGGTTCAAGAGGAGCACCGGGGGGCAGCATTGGCCAAGCAGGAGTCATGTATCACGGCAGCAACTATAAATATAATTTGCCTGCGCCACTAACGGGCTGGGGCCTAAAAAAAAAAAAAAAAAAAAAATCTCTCTCTCTCTCTCTCTCTCTCTCTCTCTCTCTCTCTCTCTCTCTCTCTCTCTCTCTCTCTCTCTCTCCACACACACACACACACTGCCCGTGGATAACGTTCCCTCGTCTTCCTTCCCACTTCCACCTCCCCTCCCTCGCTGCCTTCCGCCTCCCCAACACAAACACAGGAGCGCCAACCATTCATTTTCGTCTGTCAATACTCCGTCACGGGCGTCAGCTGTTCCTCGATTACAGAGACATTATCCCCGCACCTCTTAGCCTGCTCGGCACCTCTGCGGCGACCCACTAGAAACATTGGCGTGCACTTACAACGCTGCTTATTCCTCTGCACGGGAGGAGGCTCGATAAGTTTTTCTTGCTTAGAGGGACCATTAAGAAACATGATCCCCGCTGCTGCCACCACCACCGGGTCAATGGATCAAAAGTAGAATACAATGCAATGTAGATAACTTGGAATGTCCTGATGGTACCCCTGTGGCTGCGTACGAAATGGTTAACACGCAATATCCTGATGCGCGGGTGCACCATTGGGGCCGCATTGCTACCCTGCCTTTGCGGTGCCATGCTGGTGCCTCTGAGGCCTCCGTACATGTGGCAGGGCGTAATGCGCTGGGATATTAGGCGAGGCCAGCCGTCACGAGCATAATTTATCACAGCCAGTGTGGGAAAGAATAGGAAAAAAGGAAAGTTTCGTTTAGTCGGCGCAACATCTGTGGTCATATGCCGGAGAGAGACAGAAGGGAAAGGAATCATAGGAGGAGGGAACAGACCCCAGGAGACGGGACACAACACCCGATTAATACCTGGTACCCATTCACTGCTGGGTGGACAGGGGCGTAGAGTATCGGAAAAGCCGCCCAAATTTTTCCACTCCGCCTGGGAATCGAACCCAGGCACTCGCGGTTATGAGCTGAGTGTGCTAACCACTGCAC
>NC_066531.1:1035764-1093264 GCF_024679095.1 Eriocheir sinensis
TCCACTATCCACCACAGAGGCAGATAAAGACCTGGGAGTGTATGTTACCAGGCTACCAGTGAAGGGATATCCAGCACACCAATACCACATGGGAAACACTCCACTATCCACCACAGAGGCAGAGAAAGACCTGGGAGTGTATGTTACCAGGCTACCAGTGAAGGGATATCCATGCCAATCGCAGCGGACGGGATAATGATCTTCAATTTATTTATCTTTATTCTTGTCGTCGTAAAGGTCATTTATTAACAACAGTACCATGATTTTTATTTCCGGAACAACTGTAACAACATTAGGAATATTAGGGAAAATAACCTCATCCCCTCTTGAATCAGCTAACAATCTTCCTTCTCCTCTTAATCTTTCTTTTCTCTTCTTTTTATTATATTTTTTTTTACCTGTTTTCTATTTATCTTTTTTTTTTTTCGTCGTCATTTTTCGTCGTTTTTTTTCGTCGTCTTTTTTTTTTTCGTCGTCATTTTTCGTCTCTATTCGTCTTTTTTTTCGTCTTTTTTTTTTCGTCGTTTTTTTTTCGTCTTTTTTTTCGTCGTTTTTTTTTCGTCTTTTTTTTTCGTCGTCATTTTTCGTCGTTTTTTTTTCGTCGTTTTTTTTTTCGTCGTCATTTTTTTTTTCGTCGTCATTTTTCGTCTCTTTTCGTCGTTTTTTTTTTCGTCTTTTTTTTCGTCGTTTTTTTTTCGTCGTTTTTTTTCGTTGTCTTTTTTTTTCGTCGTCTTAATGTGCTTCTGCTGCAGGCTTCTCCTCCTCCTCCTTCTCCTCCTGCTCCTCCTCCTCCTCATCAGTACAATCAATGAAAAACACAACAACATGGTAAACTATGTATACAACTTTACATTTACTTTAAAAGGGCGATGGGATTTGCTCACACACGCCGCGGCTCGCCTCAGAATGCCTCACGGGGGGGTGAAGGGTCAAGAGGGGTCATCAGGTCACGCCAACTGGAGTCATGGCCCGATCAGTGAGGTCTTGAGGAAGAATGTTCATCATTGACTTTCAAGGAGGCGGTGTGGTAATAGTCTGCCGCTGTGTGGGTCAGGCTTTGGTGAGTTTGCTGCTCTCCAGCTTGGATGAAGGAAAGTTAATCAGTGAACGTGAATTTTGTCTGTTATTACGAATTCCCGATCCTTGGTCTCCAGCAACGCTTACCGTCACCCACACTCCTACGCACGACCCTCACACCCACCAAGGGGGCTTCGTAGTGCAGTGGTTAGTACACTCGGCTCACGACCGAGAGAGCGCGGGTTCGATGCCCGGGCCGAGTGGAAAAAATTTGGGCGGCTTTTCCGGTACCCTACGCCCCTGTCCACCCAGCAGTGAATGGGTACCAGGTATTATTTGGGGGTTGTGTCCCGTCTCCTGGGGTCTGTTATTATTATTTTTTTATTAGCGGGCTTTTTTTATTATTAGCGGGCTTTTTTTTATTATTAGCGGGCTTTTTTATTATTAGCGGGCTATTTTTTATTATTAGCGGGATTTTTTATTATTAGCGGGATTTTTTATATTATTGTTTACTTTTTTGTGCCCTTGAGCTGTCTTCTCCTTTGTTGTAAAATAAATAAATAAATAAATAGATATCTTAGAGTACACACTTTTTTTGGCAGTATAGGAAGCAGCTCAAGGGCAAAAAATAAATGAGAAAAACCCCGCTAATCACTCCTTCTATAAAAGCAAGTATACATGGATGGCCAAAAGAGAAGTCAAGTAGAAAATTACAACAACGAAGCGTGTGAGCATTACCCTCTTGCTCTTGCTCTTGCTGTACAGGTTACCCGTTGGAACGCACCGTGGGAGGGTTTGGGGGCAGGGGGGTAGGTATGCTCGAAGGTGCTGAATGAAACGATGCCAGATTGTCGTACAGATTTGCCGACTTCCGACAGAACAACTGCTTTCATCACCCAAAAAACTGCCTTCATATATGTTTGTCGTTTAAGTGGTTAATTATCGGTGCTTCTTGTTAACAGTTATGAAACCGGGAAATACACGGCTCTTGAGTACGATAATCTGGCAACGGTGGCTGAATGTGTAATCGTGTGTTGATGACCCTTGGAGTGTTCGTGGAAGAGAGCGATTCATTCTAACAACGTGTTACTCTCTCTCTCTCTCTCTCTCTCTCTCTCTCTCTCTCTCTGGGGGCTTCGTGGCTTCGGGCGGAGTTGAAAAATTTGGGCGGCTTTTCCGATACCCTACGCCCCTGTCCACCCAGCAGCATGCAGTGAATGGGTACCAGGTATTAATCGGGGGTTGTGTCCCGTCTCCTGGGGTCTGTTCCCTTCTCCTATATTTCTTCCCCTTCTGTCTCTCTGGCATATGACCACAGATGTTGCGCCGACTAAACGAAACTTTCCAACTTCTCTCTCTCTCTCTCTCTCTCACACACACACACACACACACACACGATACCCTACGCCCCTGTCCACCCAGCAGTGAATGGGTACCAGGTATTAATCGGGGGTTGTGTCCCGTCTCCTGGGGTCTGTTCCCTTCTCCTATATTCCTTCCCCTCCTGTCTCTCTCTGGCATATGACCACAGATGTTGCGCCGACTAAACCAAACTTTCCAACTTCTCTCTCTCTCTCTCTCTCTCTCTCTCTCTCTCTCTCTCTCTCTCACACACACACACACACACACACGATACCCTACGCCCCTGTCCACCCAGCAGTGTACCAGGTATTAATCGGGGGTTGTGTCCCGTCTCCTGGGGTCTGTTCCCTTCTCCTATAATTCCTTCCCCTCCTGTCTCTCTCCGGCATATGACCAAAGATGTTGCGCCGACTAAACGAAACTTTCCAACTTTTTCTCACACACACACACACACACACACACACACACACACACACACACACACACGTCTGATGCGCGTAGCCAGATGGGCCGTGACGTCACATATTTATGAGAAACGTATATAGTTTTGCGTCACTTATTGCTCTTCTCTCTCTCTCTCTCTCTCTCTCTCTCTCTCTCTCTCTCTCTCTCTCTCTCTCTCTCTCTCTCTCTCTCTCTCTCTCTCTCTCATATTTGTTTCATATATATCACACGAAGTTTTTTTGTGGAAATGATTCATACCGCCATATTTTACGACGACGGTAGCGGTGGGAGGAGGAGGAGGAGGAGGAGGAGGAGGAGGCGGAGGAAGGAAAAAAATAAATAAAGAGTAGTAGAAGAGGGAGCGTAAAAAAATAATGATTATGATGATGAAGAGGAGGAGGAGGAGGAGGAAGAGGAAGAAGAGGAGGAGGAAGGAAGAAGAAGAAGAAGAAGAAGAAGAAGAAGAAGAAGAAGAAGAAGAAGAAGAAGAAGAAGAAGAAGAAGAAGAAGAAGAAGAAGAAGAAGAAGAAGAAGAAGAAGAAGAAGAAGAAGAAGAAGAAGAAGAAGAAGAAGAAGAGGAGGAAGAAGTAAAAAGTAGATGAAGGAGGAGAAGAAGAAGAAGAAGAAGAAGAAGAAGAAGAAGACAAAGAAGAGAAAAAGAAGACAAAGAAAAACAAAAAAGAAGAAAAAGAAGAAGAAAAAGAAGAAGAAGAAGAAGAAGAAGAAGAAAAAGAACACGAAGAAAAAGAAGAAATAAATATAAATAAATAAATAATAATAATAATAATAATGATAATAATAATAATAATAATAATAATAATAATAATAATAATAATAATAATAAGAAGAAGAAGAAGAAGAAGAAGAAGAAGAAGAAGAAGAAGAAGAAGAAAAAAAAAAAGAAGAAAAAGAGGAGGAAGAAGTAAAAAGAAGAAGAAGAAGAAGACACGAACAAGACACTATTGAAAAATGAAACAACAGTACTACATATCCGACTCAGGAGATGATCATTCAATTTTTGCATCTGTCATAACTTCTGTTGAATCTAATGACTATGGTGGTGATGGTGGTGGTGGTGATGGTGGTGGAAGTATAGCAATGTTAAGCGACGTGGCAATCATGGTTGTAAGGATATAAGTGATTTTGGAAGCAAGACTCGTGGTTCGATTAGGTGGTGGTGGTTATGGTGTTGGTCGTGGAGTCGTGTGCATAATACCTGGGTGCGAGAGGGATTTAGGGGTCTTAGTGAGCTCTGATCTCCGTCCAAGGGCACAATGCATTCAAGCTAGAAATCGAGCTAATAGGGTACTGGGATTTATTTCAAGGAGCGTAAGCAACAGAAGCGCTGAAGTCTTCCTCAAACTATATTTAGCATTAGTTAGACCTCATCTTGACTATGCGGTTCAGTTCTGGTCACCCTACTATAGAATGGATATCAGAATGTTAGAATCGGTGCAGAGGAGGATGACTAAGATGATTCAGGGGTTGAGAAACTTGCCATACGAGGAAAGGCTCAAGCAGTTAAACTTGCATTCTCTAGAAAGGCGAAGGGTGCGTGGAGACATGATCGAGGTTTATAAATGGATGATGGGCTTTAATAAGGGAAACATTCATAAGGTTTTGTTGGTAAGAGAACCGGGTAGGACACGAAGTAATGGGTTTAAACTGGATAAATTCAGATTCAACAGGGACATAGGCAAAATTGGTTTACTAACAGGGTGGTGGATGAGTGGAACAGGCTTGGCAGTCATGTGGTGAGTGCCAATACAATTGTCACATTCAAAAATAGATTAGATAAATTCATGGACAGCGATATTAGGTGGGGTTAGATACACGGGAGCTTAGGGTCAAAGGAGCTGCCTCGTACAGGGCTACCGGCCTCTTGCAGACTCCTACGTTCTTATGTTCTTATGTTCTTATGTTCTTATCAACAATAATGCGGCTCATTTGTTTTGTTTTTACCCGTTTTTCAAGGCGCGGTTAGTTGATTTTGTTGATTTTTTTATATCATTATTTACGACTGAGTTTGTAACATGTCGACTTTTAACTATGGAAATCCAGCTCTTATAATTCTCAGCTGGCCACATCACTGTTAAGTTAGGTTAGGTTAGGTTAGGTGAGAGGGGAAGGGTTGGTAATGGGACTGGTGGATAGGGGAAGGGTTGGTAATGGGACTGGTGGATAGGGGAAGGGTTGGTAATGGGACTGGTGGATAGGGGAAGGGTTGGTAATGGGACTGGTGGATAGGGGAAGGATTGGTAATGGGACTGGTTGATAGGTGAAGGGTTGGTAATGGGACTTGTGGATAGGGGAAGGGTTGGTAATGGGACTGGTGGATAGGGGAAGGGTTGGTAATGGGACTGGTGGATAGGGGAAGGGTTAGTAATGGGACTGGTGGATAGGGGAAGGGTTGGTAATGGGACTTGTGGATAGGGGAAGGGTTGGTAATGGGACTTGTGGATAGGGGAAGGGTTGGTAATGGGACAGATGGATAGGGGAAGGGTTGGTAATGGGATTGGTGGATAGGGAAGGGTTGGTAATGGGACTGGTGGTTAGGGAAGGATTGGTAATGGGACTGGTGGATAGAGGAAGGATTGGTAATGGGACTGGAGGATAAGGGAAGGGTTGGTAATGGGACTGGTGGATAGGGGAAGGGTTGGTAATGGGATTGGTGGATAGGGGAAGGGTTGGTAATGGGACTGGTGGATAAGGGAAGGGTTGGTAATGGGACTTGTGGATATGGGAAGGGTTGGTAATGGGACTGGTGGATAAGGAAGGTTGGTAACAGGACTGGTGGATTGGGGATGAGTTGGTAATGGGACTGGTGGATAGGGGAAGGGTTGGTAACGGGACTGGTGGATAGGGGAAGAGTTGGTAATGGGACTGGAGGATAAGGGAAGGGTTGGTAATTGGACTGGTGGATAGGGGAAGGGTTGGTAATGGGATTGGTGGATAGGGGAAGGGTTGGTAATGGGACTGGTGGATAGGGGAAGAGTTGGTAATGGGACTGGTGGATAGGGGAAGGGTTGGTAATGGGACTGGTGGATAGGGGAAGGGTTGGTAATTGGACTGGTGGATAGGGGAAGGGTTGGTAATGGGATTGGTGGATAAGGGAAGGGTTGGTAATGGGACTGGTGGATAGGGGAAGAGTTGGTAATGGGACTGGTGGATAGGGGAAGGGTTGGTAATGGGACTGGTGGATAGGGGAAGGGTTGGTAATGGGACTGGTGGATAGGGGAAGGGTTGGTAATGGGACTTGTGGATAGGGGAAGGGTTGGTAATGGGACAAGTTAGGTTAGGTTTTAATAAATACCAATAAGGAGTTTAAAAAAATCTACTTATAATACTGGTGAGGGAAGTGGAAGCTTAGGTGGATTTTAAGAAGACAATGGTGGTAGTGGTTAGTGGGGGTGGTGGTGGGAGTGGGTATATCATGGGAGAAAGAACATGGGAGTGAGGGAGGTACTGGATATGACAGCATTGACAGTGATGATATATAGTAGGCGGGGCATTGATGGTGTGTGATTTCGCGGTGACGGTGGAACAGAGTGACAGTGGAGTGTTCGTGTGGTGGAGAGGTGGAAGTGGCTATGTGGTGTGAGAGGTGGCACTGATAGAAATTCCTGTTACAACTCGGGAAGGAAAAAAAGTTGGAGAAAATAAAAGAAGAAGGGAGATAAGAAGTGTTTGAAAGAAAGGGAAGGGAGAGAAGGAAAAGAGAGGAAGCGTAGATAAAGAGGAATTAAGGAAGGGCACAGAAAGAGAGGGAAGGTAAACCAGAATAGAATGGAGAGAATTAAAGAGAGGAAAGAAAATGAGAGACAGGAAGGAAAAAGGAGATAAAGAGAGAGAGAGAGAGAGAGAGAGAGAGAGAGAGAGAGAGAGAGAGAGAGAGAGAGAGAGAGAGAGAGAGAGAGAGAGAGAGAGAGAGAGAGAGAGAGAGAGAGAGAGAGAGAACAAAGGAGAGGAAAGAAAATGAGAAAGACAGGAAGGAAAGAGGAAGAGGAAAGTGAGGCCCAGAGAGAGAGAGAGAGAGAGAGAGAGAGAGAGAGAGAGAGAGAGAGAGAGAGAGAGAGAGAGAGAGAGATTCTGAAAAAGGCACCAAAGTAAAGTAGTAGTAGTAGTAGTAGTAGTAGTAGTAGTAGTAGTAGTAGTAGTAGTAGTAGGCCTCCCTGATTATGTGTCGGGAAAATAAACACGGGTGGAGGTATCTTATATGTAGTAGAAAAAAAAGTAGTAGTAGTAGTAGTAGTAGCAGTAGTAGTAGTAGTAGTAGTAGTAGTAGTAGTAGTAGTAGTGGTGGTGGTGGCGGTGGTGAGGCCATCAGTCGGGGGTGAGTGAGGGAAGTGTCAGAGAAGCATTTGGGGCACGCTGCCACACACGCTGGCCCCCTCACCTTCCCTTCCTTACCTCCAGCCTCTCGACATTACCTCCATCCCTCCTCTCATTCCTTACCTAAGCTCTCCCCTCTCCTTTACCCCTCCATACCATCCCCTCCCCTCCATCCCTCCTTCCTTCCCTTCTCCCTTCGTCTCGCTATCTCGGTATGCATTTATCTCTATCAAGTTTCGATCATTTGTACAAACTATCTACCCTTCCATCTCTTGTCTGCCCGAGTCGTGTTTCTTCCTTCCTTTCTTCTTCTTTCTTTTAATTCTCCTTGCTTCTTATCTCCTCTACTTCTTAATACTTGTCTGTCTGTCTGTCTGGTCTGTCTGTCTGTCTGTCTCTCATGATCACCCTTTTCCCTTCTCCCGCCCCCTCGTCCACTGTAGAAAGGGAAAGGAAGGGAAAGGAAGGGCTGGGAAGGAGAGGGAAGGATCAATTCGAGAAAAAAATGGAAAAAAGACTGGAGAGAGAGAGAGGGGGGGGGGGGGGAGGGAAGGAAGGAAAGGGAGGAGAGAGGGGGGGAGTTGATGGGGGAGAGAAGAAGAGGAGGAGAGGAGAGGGAGGAGAGAAGAGGGAGGGAGGAAGTTTGAGAGGAGGAAAGAGAGGAAAGGAAGAGAGTTTGATGAGACGAAGGAGAAGGAAAGAGGGAGGGAGAAAGTTTGAGGAGAGTTGGAAAGTTTCGTTTAGTCGGCGCAACATCTGTGGCCATATGCCGGAGAGAGACAGAAGGGGAAGGAATTATAGGAGAAGGGAACAGACCCCAGGAGACGGGACACAACCCCCGATTAATACCTGGTACCCATTCACTGCTGGGTGGACAGGGGCGTAGGGTATCGGAAAAGCTGCCCAAATTTTTCCACTCCGCGCGCTCCCGATAGTAAGCCGAGTGTGCTAACCACTGCACCACGAAGCCCCCTGGGAAGGAGAGGAAGGGAGGAGGGGAAGGAGGGAGAGAAAGAGAGTTTATTGTTGGGTAAAGACTGTCTCGCCCTGAACTCCAGAGTGACGAACATTTTAGTTAGTGAATGCATATTTCTGAAGGAGGGAGAAAAGGAGGAGGAAGGAAGGGAAAGGAAGAGAAGGCGGGTTGGGAGAATGATAAAGAGGAAGGAGGGAGAATATGAATGCCAGAGACAGGGAAGACTATAAAAGAAGGGATGGAAGGAGGGTGGAGGAGGGGAATAAGGGAGAAGAGAGAAATGGTAAAGAGAAAAGGAGAGACTGCGAAAGAGGGAGACAAAAGAACAGATGAAAAAATGAGAAAATGAGAGGAGAGAGAAGAAGGAAGAGGTGATTGAGGGAGGTGGAGAAGACGAATGAGGGAGAATAGAGGAAAGGAATGACGGAGGGAGGAATGAAGAAAGGAAGGAAGGAACAGGAATGAGGAGAAAAAAAAGAAAGGAGACAAAGCTTAGAGAATGAAGAGAGAGAGATAGAGAGAGAGATGGACTGCAGACTAAATACGAAACAAAAACAAAAACTCTACAAAAGAAAGATACATTTCAGCCTTCTCTCTCTCTCTCTCTCTCTCTCTCTATCTCTCTCTCTCTGGGTTGAAGAATGAGGAGGAAGGGAGGAGGAGGAGGAGGAGGAGGAGGAGGAGGAGGAGGAGGAGGAGTAAAAAGAGTCTTCTGCTTTACTGTTTCTGATTCTTATATTTTATTTTGACAGCGGCAGTTAAGAGAGAGAGAGAGAGAGAGAGAGAGAGAGAGAGAGAGAGAGAGAGAGAGAGAGAGAGAGAGAGATCAACACACACACACACACACACACACACACACACACACACACACACACACACACACACACACACACACACACACACACACACACACACACACACACACACACACACACACACACACACACACACACTTGGCACTCGGTATCTGTGGTCTAATTATCTTGAATTATGAATACAATTATAGCTTCCTTACACCCACCTCCTCCTCCTCCTCCTCCTCCTCCTCCTCCTCCTTTTTCTCTTTCTCCTCCTCTGATCTTCCTCCTCCTTCTTTACCTCGTGATCTTCCTCTTCCTCTTCTTCTACTTCTTGTTCTTCTTCTTCCTCTTTCTCCTCCTCTTCATACCCCTTGTCTTCCTCCTCCTCCTTCTCCTTTTCCTCTACCTGATCTTCCTCCTCCATCTCTACCCCGTGATCTTCATCGTCTTCTTCTTCCTCTTTCTCCTCCTCCTCTTCCCCCTTGTCTTCCTCCTCCTCCTTCTCCTTTTCCTCTCCCTGATCTTCCTCCTCCTTCTTTACCCCGTGATCTTCCTCTTCTTCTTCTTCTTCTTCTTCCTCTTCCTCCTCCTCCTCTTACCCCTTGTCTTCCTCCTCCTCCTTCTCCTTTTCCTCTACCTGATCTTCCTCCTCCCTCTCCTACCCCTGATCTTCTTCCTCTTCTTTCTCCTCCTCCTCCTCCTCCTCCTCCTCCTCCTCCTCCCCTCTTTCCCCGTCTGATGTAAAGGGTACCTCAGGAAACTATTACTGTGATCTATGACGCTCCTCTTAATTCTTATATAATTGATCTTCCCGCGACGTGTGAGGTAGGAGACCAAGGAGGAGGAGGAGGAGGAGGGGGAGGAAACATGTGGGAAATGAGGGGAAAGAAGATGAACCATAAAAAAAGCTTGGAGGTTAGTTTAAAAGGAAAGAGAAATTCGTTTTAAAATAGAAGTTCGAAATTCTGAAAGTGGTTGAGGTATTAAAAAATGAACCATGAACAATTCCATCCAATGTCAGGCTTGTAATTTTGCCAGATTTTTTTGGGGGGGGCTAAAGGGCATCTTGGGTTTATGAGAGAGAGAGAGAGAGAGAGAGAGAGAGAGAGAGAGAGAGAGAGAGAGAGAGAGAGAGAGAGAGAGAGAGAGAGAGAGAGAGAGAGAGAGAGAGAGAGAGAGAGAGAGAGAGAGAGAGAGAGATGTATTCAATTGCAATATGTAAAAATAAATAAAGAAAAAAAGAGAGAGAGAGAGAGAGAGAGAGAGAGAGAGAGAGAGAGAGAGAGAGAGAGAGAGAGAGAGAGAGAGAGAGAGAGAGAGAGAGAGAGAGAGAGAGAGAGAGAGAGAGATGTATCAAATGCAATATGTAAAATGTAAAAATAAAGAAAAAAAGAAGAGAGAGAGAGAGAGAGAGAGAGAGAGAGAGAGAGAGAGAGAGAGAGAGAGAGAGAGAGAGAGAGAGAGAGAGAGAGAGAGAGAGAGAGAGAGAGAGAGAGAGAGAGAGAGAGATGTATTCAATTGCAATATGTAAAAATAAATAAAGAAAAAAAAGAAGAGAGAGAGAGAGAGAGAGAGAGAGAGAGAGAGAGAGAGAGAGAGAGAGAGAGAGAGAGAGAGAGAGAGAGAGAGAGAGAGAGAGAGAGATGTATTCAATTGCAATATGTAAAATAAATAAAGAAATAAGAGAGAGAGAGAGAGAGAGAGAGAGAGAGAGAGAGAGAGAGAGAGAGAGAGAGAGAGAGAGAGAGAGAGAGAGAGAGAGAGAGAGAGAGAGAGAGAGAGAGAGAGCATGCTTAAGTTGGGGAAATAAAAAAAAAAAGCAAAAAAAATATTGAAGGGTCTATACCCCTCCTTGTCCTGCCTGAAATTACGACCCCGAATGATCAACGTTTAATTTAGTTAATTTCTTTTTAATATGCAAGGGCTCCGTGGTGTGGTGGTTAGCACACCTAGCTATGAATCTTTGAGCCTGGGTTCGAATCCCCACCTGAGCAATCACCATGCAAACCGCCACCCCCTCCACCCCCCACACACACATTCACACCTGTTCCATCTTACTTTTCGGGCTGGTCGTTAAGTGGGTACCTGTAAGCTTCGGAAAGGTAAACTGTAGTAGCCAGGATGACACACTCCCCCTGTGCTTTTAGATGATGGGTTCCCGACCAACACATGCTCAGGGGCCAATGAAGCGCCTATCTCGTACATTCAAACCCGCCATGGTAATAAAATCTCGTACATTCAAACCCGCCATGGTAATAAAATCTCGTACATTCAAACCCGCCATGGTAATAAAATCTCGTACATTCAAACCCGCCATGGTAATAAAATCTCGTACATTCAAACCCGCCATGGTAATAAAATCTCGTACATTCAAACCCGCCATGGTAATAAAATCTCGTACATTCAAACCCGCCATGGTAATAAAATCTCGTACATTGAAACCCGCCATGGTAATAAAATCTCGTACATTCATACCCGCCACCGTACCATAACTATCCCCGCTAAAAGAAACAGTAACAACCATTAAGTGTTCACGTGGGGCCGTAGAGTCGGAGAGAGTCGCCGAGGCAATGCGCAAAGTACCAGAAATTATTGCCGCAGTAGAAACTCCGCCGGTGCAACGCCACATACATTGCTTAGGTAAGAAAGTAAAGGTTCCTAGCCCTTAAGTAGAGTATTTATCCCCTCTGCCACTCTTTTTCCTCCGCCCCCCCCCGCTCTCCCCCAACCCCCGACCCTCTTTGGCGAAGGTAGCGTGGCGGCGTGTGTCTGAATGTCTGCTACGCTCGGTCGCCTCCGTGATGTACGACTTTCTTCCCGCCACCACTCTGACCGCGCTGCCAGCCGTGCGACATATCCTCCTCCCCCTTTTTATCCCCCTATCTCCCGTCCCTTTGCCCCTTTGTAGATGGCAGTCATTTAAGGCGGCGTGTTAGTGTATCTTGGGAATATATTTACACTCTCCGTGGTGTAGCGAGGGAGGCAGGGGAGGAGGGAGAGGAGTGACGGGTGTTTGTTTATGTGGTTAGTTACCCGGCCGGCCACCAGAGGATGCTTCTGGCTCCCACAGTCTTCGCTTCCACAATTTAACTTTTTTTCATGGTTATATATTTATACTCAAGTTTTTTTACGAGAAATTTTAATACTTCTACAACCAAGGAGTGGGGAGAAACTAATTGGTGTTAAGATAATATTGTTTTCAGGGGGTATGAAGAGCATTATGTTCCTGTAACAGCTTGGACTTTTTCTTCCCTTAAATGCGTAATCTCACTGAGGGTCGCGTTATAAGACATTTCACCGTCCAAGAACACATATTTGACAAGGCTTTCGTAGGAGTTGTGGGCGTTTCCAGGGGTAGTTTTATGACCCTGGTGGTAGTGTGAGTCTTCTTCTGTACCATGAACCTGAAGAAACACTCATTAGAACCCGACTGACCCCCTCTTTGACCTTTAGAAATAGGTGAAGTGAGAAGCGAGAGTGTCTTATAATACCAATCTCAGCCTCGTGTTGCACTGTAGGGCCGCCGCTGAGCTGGTTCACTAAAGAGGCATATTTTCCGTGGATCTTCAGTCAAACCACGATTTCCGCTAGCGTGTTTCTCATTTGTTTCTTGTTATTGCTGCTGATGATGATGGTGAGTAATACCGTCGTCCTTCGGTGAAATTTGCCGTAGCTTTGGAAGATCGTGGACACGTCAGACAACCACGGAAACATGAGAACCACGCCAGCGGAAATCGTGGTTTGACTGGAGATCAACGGAAAATTTGCCCAGTGTAATAGTCCCTTAAGCCTGAAGTTCTTGACATTTTTTCTTCATAAAATGACGGATCTCTTTGAAATCTGGAGGAAGACAGAGACCTTCACTATCATAACAACCAGATGATCAATGAATCGCTTCTCCTCTCCGGAAAGAACACGTATGGTATGGAGGTTGTTCGCTGACCGGTATCAAAAAGAACTGCTTTCAGGTCCACCAATGAAGTTGCCTTTACTAGGAATGTTGGAAAATTTGACCCAAACGAGTTGAGAAACCCAGATAATTAGTGTATTTTACACGTATCAAAGCACTTAAAATATGATGAGATACAAAGTTTACATACTATTTTTGATGCAGAGATTATGAAAAATCACTTCCAGCAACATATCAGAACTAGATTTGTTGCTGCGACGCCAATCTGTTTACCAGACTCAAAACAGTGACAGTTACAGTGTTCTAAAAATGGATTCTCAAATTTTACGAAAGCCAGCACTATATATCAGTGCTCTAGAACGGGAACATTTCAATGAATTAGCAAAGCAAGAAACATTGGTTCAAAATACAAATAAAACTCAGCTAGCGTCGAGGATTAGTATAAGCATTTGCCTGGCTAATAAAAATAATACCGGTGTGGCGACTTCTGCCATCCCGGATTGTGACTTGTGAGACATCCCATACTGATCTGCGCATGCGCGAGCTTTGGTTACAAAAAGAGTGTGGATGAATTTCAACAAGGTACCGTGTCTTATGTCGACTGCCTATTGTGATCCATCCCACCCAAGTTTATTTATTTTTTAAGTAAATGATGACGTATGTTTTGAATTTGAAAATTGCTTGAAATATGAAAGTTTCTTCCTGCACCCTTTGTATGTCAGTAAATGTGATAAAAGAGATAACCTACACCCCTTGTATGTCAGTAAATGTGATAAATGAGATAACCTACACCCCTTGTATGTCAGTAAATGTGATAAATGAGATAACCTACACCCCTTGTATGTCAGTAAATGTGATAAATGAGATAACCTACACCCCTTGTATGTCAGTAAATGTGATTAATTAGGTAACCTACCCCCGTGTATGTCAGTAAATGTGATAAATGAGATAACCTACACCCCTTGTATGTCAGTAAATGTGATAAATGAGATAACCTACACCCCTTGTATGTCAGTAAATGTGATAAAAGAGATAACCTACACCCCTTGTATGTCAGTAAATGTGATAAAAGAGATAACCTACACCCCTTGTATGTCAGTAAATGTGATAAAAGAGATAACCTACACCCCTTGTATGTCAGTAAATGTGATAAAAGAGATAACCTACACCCCTTGTATGTCAGTAAATGTGATAAATGAGATAACCTACACCCCTTGTATGTCAGTAAATGTGATAAATGAGATAACCTGCACCCCTTGTATGTCAGTAAATGTGATAAATGAGATAACCTACACCCCTTGTATGTCAGTAAATGTGATAAATGAGATAACCTACACCCCTTGTATGTCAGTAAATGTGATAAATGAGATAACCTACACCTCTTGTATGTCAGTAAATGGGATAAATGAGATAACCTACACCCCTTGTATGTCAGTAAATGTGATAAATGAGATAACCTACACCCCTTGTATGTCAGTAAATGTGATAAAAGAGATAACCTACACCCCTTGTATGTCAGTAAATGTGATATATGAGACAACCTGCACCCCTTGTATGTCGGTAAATATGTGATAAATGAGATAATATTGCCGCCATCTTGCCTGGACAAACCACAATATCAACACACTGGTTAGTAAACATCAGCGCATGCGCAGATCAGAATGGGATGTCTCATAACACGGGATGGCAGAAGTCGCCACACCGGAACCTCAGTATTTGAAAATAAAATGAAGCAAAGGTTCGTGCACAGAACGATATTTTTGTGATACTTTAAAGCTTTCCTATGCTGATAAAGCCACTTGCCGGTACAGTAAAAAGGAAAAACATACAAAACCGGGAAATATGTGAAGGGGTTGACGAGGAGTTGCTTCATGGTTTTTGGTTCCCCTTTACCACAGGGAGAGGTAAGCTCCTTTAGTTCCGCTAGATACTTCCGTTCGCTGCACGAAGACTCATATTTTTTTAAGACACCATGCAGGTCCTACATTAGAATACTTTTCGCCGAAGGGGTTGTATATAACAGTTAGGGAATTACTGATCCTTGACTGGACACTTCACACTTTATACTAAGAAACTTCTGTAAGCATAATTATACGCTAACTAGGTTTAACTACACCCTGAAATCCATCCACGACAGGCGGTGGCTGAATGGATAGCGTGACGGTGCCGCGTTCAGGACGACGCGAGTTCAATCCCCTCCCTGTGCCACCAAGCTGGGATTTTTCAGCCGCCGCCGAGTGGCTTAAAACTACCCACATGCTGTCCAGAAGACCACCTATCAACCCTGACTCTAGATTCTAGCATTAAAGATGAGCTCCGGGAGGGCAGCATGAGCCAATGCAAGATGGCGCCACTATAAACACTCGCCTGCGCCAGAACGGGCTGGGCCGACCATCAGGCCCCACCGGGAAGAAGCCTTGGACCGACCATCAGGATCCACCGGAAAGTAGCCTCTGGTTATGAATGTCTTCGCTAGACGGCCATTATGCGGAAGGCACATAGTACGGTTTACTTTAACCTGAGGCTGTGGCACGGGGCTGCGATGTACGGCTGCGGCTGTGGCTCGACAGCCGACGCCGCTCCAAGTGTGTGGCTGGTACATACAAGAGGGCCCGCGGTATACTCGAATAATACCTCGGAACATTTTTAGACATTCCACGCGGAAAAGTTGGAAAGTTTTGTTTAGTCGGCGCAACACCTGTGGTCATATGCCGGAGAGAGACAGAAGGGGAAGGAATTATAGGAGAAGGAAACAGACCCCAGGAGACGGGACACAACCCCCGATTAATACCTGGTATCCATTCACTGCTGGGTGGACAGGGGCGTAGGGCATCGGAAAAACCGCCCACTCCGCCCGGGAATCAAACCCGGGCTCTCTCGGTTGTGAGCCGAGTGTGCTAACCACTGCACCACGAAGCCCCCGAGACATTCCACGCGGCACCTCAGGAATTTGTCATCTCTACCAAGCAAAGGCACGCTCTACTGACCCTGCACACTCTTTCTTAACTGAGGAGAGCCATTCTCGTGTTCCGACGTGGCCGGCTTCCCGACGCCTAAATATCTCCATGATGCCGCCCCGACTCAAACAATGTAAACGTTATGGTTGGTATTTTAAGACACTCTCGCTTCTCACTTCACCTATTTCTAAAGGTCAAACAGAGGGTCAGTCGTGTTCTAATGAGTGTTTCTTCAGGTTCATGGTACAGAAGAAGACTTACACTACCACCAGGGTCATAAAACTACTCCTTGTCAAATATGTGTTCTTGGGTGGCGATGTGTCTTGTAATATGACCCTATGTTTCCTGTCTGCCATGCGGTCACGCTTAGCAGCAGCAACCAGGAGCTGAGGCATTGTTATGGCTCAGTAAGCTTGCTACAAACCTGTTGCTGTGAGGTTCAGCCATACTAGACAGGGTGAAGGGAAATTATTGTATATAGAAATTAGTTACAATTTTTTTCTTTCAGTCCGATGGTGTTTCAGGTCCTTCAACCGAGAAAAAAAATTATTATTATTTTTATTTTTTTACAGCTAAGGAGACAGTTCAAGGCCGTAAAGAAAAATATATAAAAAAAGCCCGCTACTTACTGCTCCTGAATAGAGGTCAAAGGAGTGTCCATAAAGAGAGGTCAATTTCGTCCTGATACTTTGTTATTAGTCACTGCTACTGCTTTTTTTATTTTATTTTTTTACGTTTCCGCCTATGGCGCCGGTAGGCTATCTTGTTGGGGTCTGATGGTCTGCCCCAGTCCATTGTGGCCCAGGCAAGTATTTTGTAATGGCGCCGCCTTGCTTGGCTCATGCTGCCCCCCGCAATTCATCATTGACCCCCAGCTTATGACACCGGGCGGGACGCGAACCAAGGCGCCGGCACGCTATCTACTCAGTCACCGGCTCCCCAACTTTCCTCTCCTTCAATAATATCTACCAATACCAAATCTCGTTACCAAATGCCACCCAGAACAACACTGCTGAATCAACAACCTTCAGAGGGCCTTGTGAAGCCTCGCCCTCGCTGCCCCTCGTATAACACAAAACATTCTGCACGGCCGTAGCCTTGATGAGGGTCTGAGGTTGGTATTTATAAGACACTCTCGCTTCTCACATTAACAATTTCTAAAGGTCAAAGAGGGGGTCATTCGAGTTCTAATGAGTGTTTCCTTAGGTTCACGGTTCAGAGGAAGGGTCAAACTAACACCAGGGTCATAAAACTACTCCTGGAAATGCCCACAACTCCTACGAAAGCCTTGTCAAATGAGTGTTTCTTTAGGTTCATGGTACAGAAGAAGGGTCAAACTAACACCAGGGTCATAAAACTACTCCTGGAAATGCCCACAACTCCTACGAAAGCCTTGTCAAATATGTGTTCTTGGGCGGGAAATGTCTTATAATACGACCAATCCCCCTGATCAGCTTGGGAAATAGTTGAATTACGTAAGTCAAGACCAAAGCCGAAAACTTGACCTTTATCATATTATTATGTCTCTCTTTCGGCCACCTCTTTGGATTCTTTTTGTAAGCAGCGAGTAGCGGGCTTTTTTTTTTTTATTATTGTTTACTTTTTTGTGCCCTTGAACTGTCTCCTTTGTTGCAAAAAAAAAAAAAAAGAAATTTAATTCTCACTTTTCACCTGCGGCCAGCACAGACACACCTCTGCCCCGTGAATAACGCCGCCGCATTCAGGTGACAGCCGCCCGGCACGCCTTAACTGGCTGGCACACCGTCCGTCTTCGCCCATAAACCAGCAGAACGCCATTTCACTGACACCTGCCTTGTCCGATTTATAGAGGGGGAGTATTGTCTGATACGGTAATCCGAGGGAACGACCGCCGCCCCTCCTGTCGTGTCACCCTGAGGAGCCCTTACGTCAGAGGGGAAAGAGGAGCTCGGGCAGTGACGGGCTGTGTTTTGTGGGGGAGCGGCTGTTATGTTTTGTGGGGGAGCGGCTGTTATGTTTTGTGGGGGAGCGGCTGTTATGTTTTGTGGGGGAGCGGCTGTTATGTTTTGTGGGGGAGCGGCTGTTATGTTTTGTGGGGAGCAGCTGTTATGTTTTGTGGGGAGCAGCTGTTATGTTTTGTGGGGAGCAGCTGTTATGTTTTGTGGGGAGCGGCTGTTATGTGTTTTGTGGGGAGCAGCTGTTATGTTTTGTGGGGGAGCGGCTGTTATGTTGTGGGGGGGAGCGGCTGTTATGTTTTGTGGGGGAGCGGCTGTTATGTTTTGTGGGGGAGCGGCTGTTATGTTTTGTGGGGAGCAGCTGTTATGTGTTTTGTGGGGAAGCAGCTGTTATATGTTTTGTGGGGAGCAGCTGTTATGTGTTTTGTGGGGAGCGGCTGTTATGTTTTGTGGGGAGCGGCTGTTATGTTTTGTGGGGAGCAGCTGTTATGTGTTTTGTGGGGAGCTGTTATGTTTTGTGGGGAGCAGCTGTTATGTGTTTTGTGGGGGAGCGGCTGTTATGTGTTTTGTGGGGGAGCGGCTGTTATGTGTTTTGTGGGGGAGCGGCTGTTATGTGTTTTGTGGGGGAGCGGCTGTTATGTGTTTTGTGGGGGAGCGGCTGTTATGTGTTTTGTGGGGGAGCGGCTGTTATGTGTGGCAGAGTGATGGACCTCGTAACAATGATACATCCCTCCTATGTCACTAAGGGCTGACGTGGCGCGCCGATCAGTGCCACTCATTGTTTACGGCTTGAGCCACAAAGGGAAGATGGCACTGGGGAAGAACGTGAAGAGCAAGGAGGAGGAGGAGGAGGGAGTGTAGGTAGAGAAGAAGAAGAAGAGGAAGAAGAAGAGGAAGAAGAAGAAGAAAAAGAAGAACAAGAACAAGAACAAGAAGAACAAGAACAACAACAACAACAACAACAACAACAACAACAACAACAAGAAAAAAGAAGAAATGAAAAAGAAAATGATGATGATGATGATGATGATGGTGATGAAGATACAGAATAAAAAAAAGAGGAGGAGGAGGAGGAGGAGGAGGAGGGAGAGGGGAGGAGGAAGGTAAATAATAGATTGACTGAAAAAAACCACATTTTCTTTAATATGAGAGAGAGAGAGAGAGAGAGAGAGAGAGAGAGAGAGAGAGAGAGAGAGAGAGAGAGAGAGATTAAAATTGGAAATAAAGAAATAACCACTACATCTCTTCGACCGACATTTACCGCCAGCGTCATAATCTCGATATCACCTTTCACGCAAATTCCTTCACCCCTTCCTGCACAGAGAACCGATGGATGCTGTCTGGTGTATCTGCAACTGTGGACAGAGAAATGGTGTGCTTACTCCTGTCTTGCCTTCGTGGCTTTGAAATATCACCCAAACTATCGCGAGGCTCCTTCTGACAGGTTTGAGTTACAGGGGGAGACGCGGGGCCCTACCTAAACACTGGGGGTAATTTGTGAAGCCATTAAATCTTCCGTCGCTGAGGAATGTGCGGAGCGCCAGTATATAGAAAACGTAAGCCCGCTGGGTCGCTTCCAAGACAATGTTATGGGCGTGGCCAGCTGAACCAACACACACACACACACACACACGCCCCGCCATAAACGAGGGTAATATACGTCTGTGTGTGTGGGGGTGGGGGTGGGGGAGGGGGAGGGGGTACGACAGTTTGGGCAGTAATGGTTGTGCGTCTGGCAACATACTCATGCTATAAATCTTAAGGTGTCTTGGTCGCCACCCGTCCCCTCAGCAAACTCCCCTCATCTTCCTCCTCCTCCTCCTCCTTATCCCCTTTTTCCCTCTCCCCAGTCCCCTCATCGCTACCCAACGCTTCCTCTCCTCCTCCTCTTCCTCGATTCCCGGGAGGAGTGGAAAAAAATTTGGGCTGCTTTTCCGATACCCTACGCCCCTGTCCACCCAGCAGTGAATGGGTACCAGGTATTAATCGGGGGTTGTGGGTCGTATTTTAAAACAGTTCGTCGCCCAAGTCCACATATTTGACAAGGCTTTCGTAGGAGCTGTAGGCCTTTCCAGGGATAGTTTTATGACCCTGGTGGTAGTTTGACCCTTCCTCTGTGCCATGAACCTTAAAAAAACTCATGAAAACCAGATTGATCCCCTCTTTGACCTTTAGAAATAGTTGATGTGTCTTAAAATACGGCCCAGTGTGTCCCGTCTCCTGGGATCTGTTTCCTTCTCCTATAATTCCTTCCCCCTCCTATCTCTCTCCGGCATATGACCACAGATGTTGCGCCGACTAAACGAAACTTTCCAACTCCCATAACTCACGGAGAAGCACATTATTCATTCTCCAACGAGCTGCTCACCTCTCGGCCACAGGTCACGTGACACCCAAAGTCAGGTATCAAAAGTAGCATTGTTAATCAGTTCTACGGTGAGTGATATGAAAGAAAGGGCATGATAGATAAGTACAATGACGATGCGGCGGTGTCATAATGCTATTACTAATGTTAATAATGTAGCAGTTTCACGGGACAATGGGAATGGAGAAAAAAGAGATGGAGGTAGAGAAAGAAGAGTAGAGGAAGAAAATACTTGGAAATTGACGGTAAAAGGAGAGAGAGAGAGAGAGAGAGAGAGAGAGAGAGAGAGAGAGAGAGAGAGAGAGAGAGAGAGAGAGAGAGAGAGAGAGAGAGAGAGAGAGAGAGAGAGAGAGAGAGAGAGAGAGAGAGAGAGAGAGAGAGAGAGAGAGAGAGAGAGAGAGAGAGAGAGAGAGAGAGAGAGAGAGAGAGAGAGAGAGAGAGAGAAAATATTTGAAATGGACAGTAAAAGGAGAGAGAGAGAGAGAGAGAGAGAGAGAGAGAGAGAGAGAGAGAGAGAGAGAGAGAGAGAGAGAGAGAAATATTTGGAAATGGACAATAAAAGGAGAGAGAGAGAGAGAGAGAGAGAGAGAGAGAGAGAGAGAGAGAGAGAGAGAGAGAGAGAGAGAGAGAGAGAGAGAGAGAGAGCACTAGCATTCACATAAAATTTAGATGACTCGGTGTGTGGCAGCGCGGCCCTCGTTACCTCCGTGGTGGTGGTGGAGAGAGAGAGAGAGAGAGAGAGAGAGAGAGAGAGAGAGAGAGTCAAAGAAATTATCGATAATATTGTTTCATTGTGTCCCCAGCCATCACAGTTGCCGCCCCTCCTCCCTTTGAACACACACTCGCCCCCCCCAAACCTCCCTCAGCCCCGCGGACCAGTGCCACACAACCTTCACCAGCGGTTGTCTAGAGTCGGTATGCTCAGATGTCTCCGCCTGTCACATCAACGATTTCCAAAGGCCGAAACGGGGATTAATCGGGTTTTAATGAATGTTTTTTTCACGTTTATGGTCCTGTAGAATGGCCAAATTACCACCATGCTCATAAAACCTATTCATGGAAATGTTGAAGAATATGTCATACCCCTAGTAGGACAGCTGTTATAGCGCCACTTGGGACGAGTGCCATCAATTAAGTAGCTGGATAACCCAATAAGGTCATATAGTGTTAAGATTGTTTCGTTTTTAGGATGATAATAAAGATTTTGTACAAATACTGCGACACTTGACAACGTTAAAATACAACGTTGTCAAGTGAAACGTTGTCAAGAGGAAAGACTCAAACAGTTAAACTTGCATTCTCTAGCAAGGCGAAGGGTGCGTGGAGACATGATCGAGGTTTATAAATGGATGAAGGGCTTTAATAAGGGAGACATTCATAAGGTTTTGTTGGTAAGAGAACCGGGTAGGACACGAAGTAATGGGTTTAAACTGGATAAATTCAGATTCAACAGGGACACAGGCAAAAATTGGTTTACTAACAGGGTGGTGGATGAGTGGAATAGGCTTAGCAGTCACGTGGTGAGTGCCAATACAATTGTCACATTCAAAAATAGATTAGATAAATTCATGGACAGCGATATTAGGTGGGGTAAGATACACGGGAGCTACACGGGAGCTTAGGTTCAGAGGAGCTGCCTCATACAGGCCTATCGGCCTATTGCAGACTCCTATGTTCATATGTTCTTCTTATGTTCTTATGTCGTGTTATTTATACAAAATCATTGTTATCATCCTAAAAACGAAACAATCTTAACACTATATGACCTTATTTGATTATCCAATTACTTAATTAAATTCATTTAAAGGTAGTAAATAGCTGACATATGAGAGGAAGTAAGAGGTCTTGCGCTACAATAGACTCATTCAGAAAACAAATACACACTCACTTGTCACCACAACACACCAACACTAACAATTACACCTGATTCACTTCCCTCCCCTGTACACTCAGCTCCCCCGTCCCCCCAACTGCCAACACAAATATGCGTGTTATGCATCTATACAGGTGCCCTGCGCATCATTAATTCAGATCCAGATCCAGAGTGTGTGGCGGAGCGGCGGGGCGGTGCTGACCCCTCCACCCCACCTGCCAGTTTCAAATGGGAATACTATAGATCAGTGGCTTCCAACCAGGGGTCCATGGAAGAATTTCAAAGGGTCCAAAGAGATTCTAATTATTTTAAAAAATTTTGTACTGTAATTAGGAGACACGGCTCGGAATAATTTTCATACTACTGCACACAATCCTTAAAACCGAATGCTGAAATGCTAGAATTGCTCCACATTAGCTAACGGTATCAGGGGTGTCAGACTCACGGCCCATGTGGCAAATTTGACCTTTGGGATGGTCATGTGTTGTCCACTTAATCTACTTCGTTGTCGGGGTCCACAGCTGAAGAGCGGCTGGAGAAGGGGGATGGGACAAAAACCACTGGTCTACAACACGTTTACGTCCACTAAGCCAGATTGTTTTAGCAGCGGGGATCATGTTTCTTAATGGTCCCTCCAAGCGAGAAAAATGAGAAAAAATCACCCCTCACACAAATCATTTCATAATATATATCAAAGCATTTGCGATCTGATTATGTATCATGTATTTTGGGGGGTTTATATCATGGCACAAATTTGGCCCGTCGCTGCTACACGGTAAAGCCACAAATTTGGCCCGTCGCTGCTACCGGGTTAAACGTCGTATTAGTGTTTATTAACAGTTATGTGGCTTGCTTGGCTTTGTAATTCCATTTTTGGGATGGATCGAGTTATTCAGGAGTGTTTGATTTTTACAGTCAAGTCGATTTATTATAAACTCAGGAGTAAATGATGATATAAACAAAACTAACCACGCCTTGAAAAACGGGTCAGAAATGATAAATCAGCCACAGTGTTGATGAAGACTAATATCACGTATAAAAATCCAGGCGCTCGTCTCAAGGCAACTAACACGACCTCCAAACCACGAATAGTCAAGTGTTACCCTGTGCCCACCAGAGCCTAAACGAGCCAAGGCAGCTGTTAGGATGCCGCCGCACTGCACTGGGAGGGTAGAGGGTAGCGGGACGCCTAGCGGGTCAGGGGCAAGAACAAACACATGTTATCTAATAGGAGGGGCCATACAGGACGCGGGTAGCGGGTAAGCTTGGAGGAAACCCGCTACCCGCGTCCTGTATGGCCCCTCGTATTAGATAACATGTGACCCGCTAGGAGTCCCGCTACCCTCTACCCTCCCAGCAAACCGGGTGCAGTGTGGCCGCACCCTTACGGTCTTAGGTTGGTATTGTTAAACGCTTCCACCTCCCACACCAACTACTTCCAAAGGCCAAAAAGTTGATCAACCGAATTCTAACGACAGTGTTTTTAGGTTCATGGTACAGAAGAAGGATCAGTCTACCACCAGGGTCATAAAACTACTCAAGAAAATTACCCAAACTCTCATGAAAGCCTCGTCAAATATGTGAGATTTGGCACAAGAATGTTTGAAAATAAGGCCCTTAAACCCGTCGGTACAACTTAGCAGCTATCTGTTTCCCGCGCGTGCCACCTCAGGGCCACTAATGCCATTTCAAACTCACCAGCGTCACGAGTCTATCAAGGCAGACAGTAACAAGTAGCCCCATAGAGACACCAGTGCCTTATATGAGCTATCAGTACCTAAAAAGGAAAGTTTCGTTTAGTCGGCGCAACATCTGTGGTCATATGCCGGAGAGAGACAGGAGGGGAAGGAATTATAGGAGAAGGGAACAGATCCCAGGAGACGGGACACAACCCCCGATTAATACCTGGTACCCATTCACTGCTGGGTGGACAGGGGCGTAGGGTATCGGAATTCAGTTTCTATAAGCTTCTGCCACCTGTCACATCCCACTGACAGCTTTCTCATATCCAACACCCTATACCCAATGTAATCTTTTCACCCCTTCACATACCCTCGTGCCTATTCTCCTTTACTTCGAAGGTTAACCAGAGACCACTCCCCCTCCCCTCCACCCCCACGCTCTCGCTTTTCCCTCCTCCACCATAAACTCGCCTAAGGCGCCCCCTGCTTGCCCATATTTCTCACTTCACCCTCGCTAGGCCGTCGCCACTCGCAGTGTTTGTGGGCAGCGGCTGGCAGCCCCCCCCCTCCCCCCCCGCCTGGTGGCCACTGTGGTGTCGACCCCCGCAGCGGCACATGGGTACAAGGTGCCGCTGCTTACACCTGGCACCTCAGGGGGTCGGGAAAGTGCCATAAAGGGTGTTGCCTTGGAAAAAGCCTGATGTTAAGTGTTTTAAAAGGAGCGATGAAGGTGGTTGCGGAGGAGGTGAAGGGAGGAAGAGAGGTAACATTTAAGTAAGGCAGGGGACTTAAGGAAGAAGGAAGTGGAAGTATTAAGGGAAACGTGAGGAAAGGATTTTGTGAGGATGGGAAGAAGGATGGAAGAGATAAGGAAGGGAAGCAAGTAGTAGAGGGAGCAAGGGGGGTAACATTTGAGAAAGGCATGAGGCTTTGGGAAGAGGGGAGTGAAAATATAAAGGGAAGAGAAAGAGGAAGGAAACGTTTGCTTAAGACGAAAAGGGAAGCAAAAGTTAGCAAAAGGAAAGATGATTAGCCCCTTGACTGTGGATTTCCTACAAAAAGACATTATCAGGGGCTACAGGAAGGGAACAAAAAGTGGCTGCTACGATTCAATGAAGAAAAATGTAAAGTCCTGCACCTTGGGAGGGGAAATCCAGCACACCAATATCACATGGGAAACACTCCACTATCCACCACAGAGGCAGAGAAAGACCTGGGAGTATGTGTTTCCAGGCTACCAGTGAAGGGATATCCAGCACACCAATACCACATGGGAAACACTCCACTATCCACCACAGAGGCAGAGGAAGACCTGGGAGTGTATGTTACCAGGCTACCAGTGAAGGGATATCCAGCACACCAATACCACATGGGAAACACTCCACTATCCACCACAGAGGCAGAGAAAGACCTGGGAGTGTATGTTACCAGGCTACCAGTGAAGGGATATCCAGCACACCAATACCACATGGGAAACACTCCACTATCCACCACAGAGGCAGAGAAAGACCTGGGAGTGTATGTTACCAGGCTACCAGTGAAGGGATATCCAGCACACCAATACATGGGAAACACTCCACTATCCACCACAGAGGCAGAGAAAGACCTGGGAGTGTATGTTACCAGGCTACCAGTGAAGGGATATCCAGCACACCAATACCACATGGGAAACACTCCACTATCCACCACAGAGGCATAGAAAGACCTGGGAGTGTATGTTACCAGGCTACCAGTGAAGGGATATCCAGCACACCAATACCACATGGGAAACACTCCACTATCCACCACAGAGGCATAGAAAGACCTGGGAGTGTATGTTACCAGGCTACCAGTGAAGGGATATCCAGCACACCAATACCACATGGGAAACACTCCACTATCCACCACAGAGGCAGAGAAAGACCTGGGAGTGTATGTTACCAGGCTACCAGTGAAGGGATATCTAGCACACCAATACCACATGAGAAACACTCCACTATCCACCACAGAGGCAGAGAAAGACATGGTACTATATGTTACCAGGCTATCAGTGAAGGGATATCCAGCACACCAATACCACATGGGAAACACTCCACTATCCACCACAGAGGCAGAGAAAGACCTGGGACTATATGTTACCAGGCTACCAGTGAAGGGATATCCAGCACACCAATTCCACATGGGAAACACTCCACTATCCACCACAGAGGCAGAGAAAGACCTGGGAGTGTATGTTACCAGGCTACCAGTGAAGGGATATCCAGCACACCAATACCACATGGGAAACACTCCACTATCCACCACAGAGGCAGAGAAAGACCTGGGAGTGTATGTTACCAGGCTACCAGTGAAGGGATATCCAGCACACCAATACCACATGGAAACACTCCACTATCCACCACAGAGGTAGAGAAAGACCTGGGAGTGTATGTTACCAGGCTACCAGTGAAGGGATATCCAGCACACCAATACCACATGGGAAACACTCCACTATCCACCACAGAGGCAGAGAAAGACCTGGGAGTATATGTTACCAGGCTACCAGCGAAGGCGAAATCCATGCCAAGCGCAGCGGACGGGTTAGAGAAGCAGGACACTTGGGAAAATAGCTTGGACAGGAAAATTGTTTAGGATGTAGGAAGGGAGTTTGTGGAAATGGGTAAAGAGATGGGAGAGGTAGGAAGGCGAGGACTGGGGACACGATGGGAAACAAGTGTGGGGGGTAGGAAGGGGTGGCCGCCTCATGCCTCGTTACACGGCTCAGTGGCTGGAGTCCTTCACAGGTGGTGGCTCCCCGGGGCTTCCTCTCTCTCACCCTCCCGCACCCTCCCACCGCACACTCTCCTCCTCCCTCCCTCCCTGCCTCTCGCCATCAATCCATCGGGAACCCCAACACACTTCAGGTCACAGTGGGAGGGAAGAGGAAGGGAAGGAAGAGGAAGAAAGGGAGGAAGACAAATTTGAGCCGATTTCACAGTCCAACACAGTGTCTTCGTAACAGCCCGAACCAAACTATAGAATCCCATACAATCCAAAATGGGGAGGTCTTCGATGCCACACTAAATACACAAGACTTTTCCTGTATAGTTTCATCAAATTTGTGAACTTAAATATAAACACCAGACACGATACAAGGAAATTTGGAAGGCTCTGGTATTGGTTTGGGAGCTTACTAACCCGTCATGGGGAACTGTGAAACTGGACCACAAACGACTTGAAGTAGGAAGCATTTCTCTCCAATTCTCAAATAACTTTTTGGTGCATGAATCACATTTTTTTTACAACAAAGGAGACAGCTCAAGGGCACAAAAAAAGGAAACAATAATAAAAAAAAAGCCCGCTACTCGCTGCTCCTGGAATCCAATCAATTAGTACAAAGTATTTAAGTTTGTTACTATGCTTTTATGTACTTAGGCATGCATGTATATTTGTATTCATGCTTGTATGTATCCATATATGCGTTTATGCATGTATGTATATATGTATGTATGTAAGTATGAATGTATGGATTAATTCACGTCGCCCCAGCTACCCCCGATCTTCCATTTCTCTCTCTTACCCAATGTTCAAACACTCACTGTAGCGCATACTGCCACGTGTCTGAACAATAGCAATGCACAATGTATCTATTTCCAATGTACTAACTACTAAGCACTCGACTCTTCTTGCTCTTTCATCCATACCACGTGTGTGTAATCAATATGAAAAAAAAGATAGTTACCCCTTACTTAATACTTGGCTACTGGCACAACAACAACAACAACTACTACTACTACTACTTCTACTACTACTACTACTACTACTACTACTACTACTACTACTACTACTACTAATAATAATAATAATAATAATAATAATAATAATAATAATAATAATAATAATAATAATAATAATAATAATAATAATACCTATAATATTGCGTGAGTCAAGAGATAGTGAATGGATGACTTCTTAACGAGTGGGGGGGGATGAGTGATGGGGAGGGGGTGGTCAGGTCAAGGGTCACGTGAGGGATCAGGAGGAGGAGGAGGAGGAGGAGGAGGAGGAGAAGGAGGAAGAGGAGAAGGAGATGGGCCGAGAAGGAGAGAGGAGGAGGAGGAGGAGAGAGGAGAATGTGGAGGAGGAGGATGAGGAGGAGGAGGAGGAGAAGGAGGAGGAGGAGAAGGAGGAAGAAGAGAAGGAGATGGGCCGAGAAGGAGAGAGGAGGAGGAGGAGGAGAGAGGAGAATGTGGAGGAGGAGGAGGAGGAGGATGAGGATGAGGAGGAGGAGGAGGAGGAAGAAGAGAAGGAGATGGGCCGAGAAGGAGAGAGGAGGAGGAGGAGGAGGAGAGAGGAGAATGTGGAGGAGGAGGAGGAGGAGGAGGAGGAGGATAAGGAGGAGGAGGAGGAGGAGGAAGAAGAGAAGGAGATGGGCCGAGAAGGAGAGAGGAGGAGGAGGAGGAGGAGGAGAGAGGAGAAGGTGGAGGAGGAAGAGGAGGAGGAGGAGGAGGAGGAGGAGGAGTATTCCATCATTATCCATAGAATCATTAAGTTTGAACTATCTCTCTCTCTCTTCTCTCTTAATCGCCTCCTTCAGGTATAATAATTAAAAAGGGTCATTCACTTCGTTTTAAACTTTCTCGCTTTTTTTAAATTTCTCTCCATTTTTCTTTCCTCAACTTTTTTCCTCTCTCATATTCTACTCCTGTTTTTTTCTTTCTTTTTTGTATTTTCTCCTGATTTCCTTTCTTGTTTTCCTTGTTTTCTCCTCCTCTCTTCTTCCTCTCTTCCTTCTCTTTCCCTTTTCCTATCCCTTTCTCTGTCTTTCTATCTTTCTTACCTTCCCCTTCTATCCGGTTCTATATTCTCCTTATTTTCCTATTTCTTTTTCCTATCTCCTATCTTCCTTTCTTTTCCCTTTCCATCCGTTCCTATGCTCTTTTTTTCCCCTCTCCTCTCCCTTCCATTTCCTCCATTCTCCCTTTCTATTCCTCCTCCTCTTCAGACGTTCAATCTTTTCTCTCTGTCTCATTTCCTCCATTTTCCTTTTTCCTCCTTTCCCTTCCTTTACTCTCCCTTTCCTTCCTATCCTTTTCTTTTCTTTCATCTCCCTTCCTTTCTCCTCATCTCTCAATTTTCCTCTTCCTTCTTCCCATCCCTTCCTCTATTTCCCTCTTTCCTTCCTCTCCTTTTCTCTCATTCCCCTTCTTCCTCCTTTCTCTTCCCCGTCAGACTCTCTCCTCTTCCTCCTTCTCTCTTTTCCTCTTCCTATTCAGCCTCTCACCCTTTCCTCTCTCCTTTCAATTCTCCTCTTCCTTCTTCCCATCCCTTCCTCTATTCCCCCTTTCCTTCCTATCCTTTTCTCTCCTTCCCCTTCTTCCTCCTTTCTCTTCCCCGTCAGACTCTCTCCTATTCCTCCTTCTCTCTCTATTTCCTTCTCTTTCCTCTTCCTATTCAGCCTCTCACCCTTTCCTCTCTCCCTCACATCCTTCCCTGCTTTTTCTCACCCCCCCATCTCAGTTTCCCACCCCCTCCCCCCCGCCCCCCCCACCCACCCCCACCTCGAAGTGTCAGTACCTTAGAACAACACGTCAGCCTGTCAGCCTACTGCCCCCCCCTCCCCCCTTCCTCTCTCCCTTCCTCCTCCTCCCTCCCTTCTCTCTCTCTCTCTCCCTCCCCCACCACACAACACACACCATATGTAAGACTAGACTATACCCTCATCTCTCTCTCTCTCTCTCTCTCTCTCTCTCTCTCTCTCTCTCTCTCTCTCTCTCTCTCTCTCTCTCTCTCTCTCTCTCTCTCTCTCTCTCACACACACACACACACACACACACACACACGCACATACTTTTTTTCCCCTCCATCGGTTAGTGATTAGGAAGGAAAAAAAATACGATGGAGAGAGAGAGAGAGAGAGAGAGAGAGAGAGAGAGAGAGAGAGAGAGGAAGTGGTCAAACAAAAAATATATCTATTGAAACTTGAGGAGAAGCGAAAACACGTCCAGTCTGACAAATTGTTCCTCCCACACAGGAAGGAGGGAAGGAGGAATGGATGGATGGAGGGAAAGGGAGAGGGAGGGAGGCCGTGGAGAGGGAGGAAAAGGTCGAGGGGAAAGAGGGTAACAGTGGAGGAGGAAAGGAGGAAGGAAAGAGGAAAGGAGGCGTGTCGAGAGATGGAAGAGGAAAGAGAAAATGAGAGGAAGAAAGATAGAGAAAGAAGGTGGAGAAAACGACATATTGATAAAAGTGGAAGAGGAAAGCAGGAAGTGGAAGGAATTGCATGTGGAGGGAAGAGGGGAAGAGGAGGAGGGAGAATAAAGGATAATGTGAAAGAAAGGAGAAATAAAACAATAGGTCAAAATAGAAAGCGAACAGAGGAATAAGGAATAAGGAAGGAAAGTGAATAGAATTGCTTGTGGAGGGAAGAAGGGAAGAAGAAGAGGGAGAATAAAAGGATAATGTGAACGAAGAGAGAATAAGGAAAGAGGGAGAAATAAACAATAGGTCAAAATAGGAAGCGAACAGTGGAAGAAGGAATAAGGAAGGAAAGTGAATAGAATTGCTTGTCGAGGGAAGAAGGGAAGAGGAAGAGGGAGAATAAGGGATAATGTGAACGAAGAGAGAATAAGGAAAGAGGGAGAAATAAACAATAGGTCAAAATAGGAAGCGAACAGAGGAAGAAGGAATAAGGAAGGAAAGTGAATAGAATTGCTTGTGGAGGGAAGAGGGGAAGAAGAATAGGGAGAATAAAAGGATAATGTGAACGAAGAGAGAATAAGGAAAGAGGGAGAAATATAACAATAGGTCAAAATAGGAAGCGAACAGTGGAAGAAGGAATAAGGAAGGAAAGTGGAAAGAATTGTTTGTCGAGGGAAGAAGGAAAGAAAAAAGAAAAAAAAAAAGATTATATGAAAGGAAGAAAGAAAGAGAAAGATGAAAAATAAAACGAGAGGGCAAAATAGGCGGTGGCTGAGTGGTAGCGTGCTGGGCCCACATTCACCGCATGATGGACGACGCGGGTTCGAATCCCCACGCTACCACCTGGGATTTTTCAGTCACCGCCGAGTGGCTTAAAACTACCCACATGCTGTCCTGAAGACCACCCATCAACCCGGACTCTAGAGGATACCGTCCAAGTGAATCAAGAACGAGTTCCGGGGGGCAGCATGAGCCAAGAGAAGATGGCGCCACTATAAACACTTGCCTGCGCCATGACGGGCTGGGGCCAAACACCATCCAGGCCCCTCAAGGAAGCCTACCGGCGCTACAGGCGGACACGTAAAGAAAAAAAGTGTGGTCAATGAAAGAGTGAAAGGAAAGGGACAGAGTGAAGGAGGCTTGTACGAATGAGGGAAGAGGAAATGGGAAGTTAAGAGAAGGAGAGAGGGGAAAGAAAACCAAAAGAATTATAAGATAGGCAAACAGACGATCAGGGGACCACGGCAGAGGGAAGAAGATATGAAGGTGATTTAGACATATCGTGTGCAGGAGAGAAGAGGAAAAGAGGAAAGATTAACAAGGACTAGGGGAGGCGGTGGCTGAATGGATAGCGTGATGGCGCCGCGTTCAGGACGACGCGAGCTCAATCCCCGCCCGGTGCCACCAAGCTGGGATTTTTCAGCCGCCGCCGAGTGGCTTAAAACTACCCACATGCTGTCCAGAAGACCACCCATCAACCCGGACTCTAGATTCTAGGATTAAAGATGAGCTCCGGGAGGGCAGCATGAGCCAATGCAAGATGGCGCCACTATAAACACTCGCCTGCGCCAGAACGGGCTGGGCCGACCATCAGGCCCCACCGGGAAGAAGCCTTGGGCCGACCATCAGGCCCCACCGGGAAGAACCCTTGGGCCGACCATCAGGCCCCACCGGGAAGCCTACCGGCGCAGTAGGCCACGACGTAAAAAAACACACACAAAAAAAACCAGGGAGATGACTTGTGGACATTTATCTTTCCCTTCCCAAATCTCCTCCCTTTATTTTTCTTTCCTTGTCTTACTCTTTTCTCTACCTTCCCCTTCCTCTTCTCCGCCTTCATTATCCGCCTCTCCTTTCCAATTTCATCTTTCCCTTTCTCCTATTATCCTTTTCTCTCCGTTTTCCTTGACTTTCTCTTTTCCTTAATTTCCTTTTCCTTTTCCTCGCCTCTGCTATTTTCCTGTCTCTTCCAATTCCATATCTCCCTTTCCCTCTTCTATCCCTTTCTTTCTCTTTTCCTTACTTTCCTTTTCCTTTTCCTCGCCTCTGTTATCTTCCTGTCCCTTCCAATTCCATATCTCCCTTTCCCTCTTCTATCCCTTTCTTTCTCTTTTCCTTACTTTCATCTTCCTCCTCCCTGCCTCTGCTTCTTCCTCTGCTTTCCAATTCTATCTTTTCCTTTCCCTATCTTTTCCCTTTCCTCTTTCCTTGCCCTCTGCGCTTCTCTGCTTTCATCTAATATCTTCCTCTCTTTTTCTACTCCTTTCCTTTCCTATGTTATTACCTCCCCCTTTCTTCTGCCTACGCCTGCCTCTTCCCCATCTTCTGTTATTTCTTTTGCTTCCCATTTTTTTCATCAAAGAAAGCCAGAGACAACTGTGACGTGTCAACCCTATAAGTTCCGACGTTTTCAAATTTTCTCGCCTGTAACACCTAGCATCGTACTCATTTATCTGAACAACGATAACGCTCATGAACACTAAGCACTGGTACCGAATCAATAGTGCAAAACAATAATGTATCTGCAGACTCCTTACGCTCTTATGTTCTTATGTTCTGTGTTTCAAAATGATTGGCGTCGGTTCCTCTAAATATTCGTGTGTAGCAAAATAACGAAGATTCATATGCTTCTTATTGATATCACATGTTAATCCAGGGTATTTTCTGCGTTTTTCTGTAAGACTGTTTTTCTTTTACAATTGATAGTAACAAAAAGTGTATCGTTTTTATAGAAGTGGCTCAGGAGTTTTGTTTTTTTTGTTTTTTTTTACGTCGTTGCCTGTTGCGCCGGTAGGCATCTTCCTGGTTGGGCCTGATGGTCGGCCCAAGGCTTCTTCCAGGTGGGGCCTGATGGTCGGCCCAGCCCGTTCTGGCGCAGGCGAGTGTTTATAGTGGCGCCATCTTGCATTGGCTCATGCTGCCCCTCGGAACTCGTTCTTGATTCGCTTGGACGGTTTCCTCTAGAGTCCGGGTTGATGGGTGGTCTTCAGGACAGCATGTGGGTAGTTTTAAGCCACTCGGCGGTGACTGAAAAATTCGAGTGGTAGCGTGGGGATTCGAGCCCGCGTCGTCCATCACGTGGCGAATGTGGGCCCAGTACGCTACCAGTTCGGCCAGATTTGCCCCCCTCGGTGCTTGTAGGGTTAAGCTGGTTTACAATCGGGAAAACTGCATCAAGAACAATTCAGAGCGAGCTGATTTTTTTCTCCTCTCATCCAGTATTCATAATTGTAAGGTGTAGTAAGTCCTAAGCTAAGTACTAAGGCCGACCAAGCAGTGTTCAGGGGTCAGGCCCAGTTTTAACCCGGTAGCAGCGACGGGCCAAATTTGTGGCTTTACCGTGTAGCAGCGACGGGCCAAATTTGTGGCTTTACCGTGTAGCAGTGACGGGCCAAATTTGTGGCTTTACCGTGTAGCAGTGACGGGCCAAATTTGTGGCTTTACCGTGTAGCAGCGACGGGCCAAATTTGTGGCTTTACCGTGTAGCAGCGACGGGCCAAATTTGTGGCTTTACCGTGTAGCAGCGACGGGCCAAATTTGTGGCTTTACCGTGTAGCAGCGACGGGCCAAATTTGTGCCATGATATAAACCCCCAAAATAGATGATACATAAGCTGATCACAAATGCTTTGATATATATTATGAAATGGTTTGTGTGAGGGGTAATTTTTTCTCATTTTTCTCGCTTGGAGGGACCATTAAGAAACATGATCCCCGCTGCTAACAGGTCGTGGTGAACAAGCGTCGCTGGGTCAAGGTCAGGACACCACACGCCGCAGCGATCGGTAATTCATTATTGGAATTTATGGACATGATGTGTTGTGTATAAATAATCTCACTTCCCGTAAAGTAAAAAAAATATCGCTACTCATAAGGCCAGGTGGGAACTATAATTATCTTAGTGCATGGTTCAGACAGTCTCAATGTATCAGGGAGTGAAAATGTTTAGTTTTTTTTTCTTTTTTTTTTAACCATATGACTTGTACATGTGGTAGCTCATCCCTATACTGTCCAAACCCCTTATACAAGAGTTAACCAGCATCTTCACTCTTTCATCCCTATACTGTCCAAACCCCTTATGCAAGAGTTAACCAGCATCTTCACTCTTTCATCCCTATACTGTCCAAACCCCTTATGCAAGAGTTAACCAGCATCTTCACTCTTTCATCCCTATACTGTCCAAACCCCTTATGCAAGAGTTAACCAGCATCTTCACTCTTTCATCCTTCACGCTGGTAAACTCTGGAACAATCTTCCTTCATCTGTATTTCCTCCTGCCTACGACTTGAACTCTTTCAAGAGGAGGGTATCAGGACACCTCTCCTCCCGAAATTGACCTCTCTTTCGGCCACCTCTTTTGATTCTTTTTTTTTTAGGAGCAGCGAGTAGCGGGCTTTTTATCATTGTTACCTTTTTTAGTGCCCTTGAGCTGTCTTCTTTGTTGTGAAAAAAAAAGCCTGTTAAGAAATATTTATCAGCCAATTGGTTTTTATTTCCAGTTTCAGCCAAGAACGTTTTGTCCTGTTTTCAAACATCAGCTTATCCATTACTTGCATGTGATTGGTTGACCATCACTGAATCCTTGCCTGGAGCGTCACCGGGCATGACTGTTTGCCTCCCAGACACTTGGCCAATGGTAGGCCGAAGGGAACAAAGCATCGGCCTCACGGAACTCAATTGAGCTAATCGTTGCAGTAGAGCCCCTCAAGACATTCTAAGGGAGAGTTTTGAGCATACTGCCCCTTGAGCTATTTCTTCGCTAGTTACTCCAATTTGCGGGAAGTTATCTACTAAGGTAGTGATGAGTAATTATCAATAAAAAATCAATAATATGTAAAAAAAATAAGCTTAAAACTACCTATATATCGTCACCGTCGTAAACAAACCGCCTAAGTCATTATTTTCTACTTTACAGGAAATCAGAAAAGAACTGTCATTATCTCATTTGGCTTAAGATTTAGGCAGAAACGAAAAGGCCAATTCTAGAACACTCAAACCCTGAATGACGAAGGCAACTATACAGAAACGGGCGTCACGTGTTAAAAATTGATGTAGACAAAAACCTGGAAATCGCTGAAAAATGACTTAGGCGATTATTTTAAGGGTGATGATATGACGAATGCGGTCAGGTCATCAATCAACTCTCTTCAACGACCTCGGACAAGATTGGCACCGGTGAGCACCATGGCCCAAGCTAGACATATATCATGGCAGCCACTTGAAATAAAGTTCGCCCGCGCCACTACCAGACTGGGCTATGAAGTCTGATGAAGTTTGATGCTGCACGAATTTCTGATACCGGCAGTGTGCAGCATTTCGACTTTAACGCGGCGGTATTAACCCGTCCGCTGCGATTGGCATGGATTTCGCCTTCACTGGTAGCCTGGTAACATACACTCCCAGGTCTTTCTCTGCCTCTGTGGTGGATAGTGGAGTGTTTCCCATGTGGTATTGGTGTGCTGGATATCCCTTCACTGGTAGCCTGGTAACACACACTCCCAGGTCTTTCTCTGCCTCTGTGGTGGATAGTGCTGCCCTCAAAAGGCAGAACGCATTAACTCCAAAAATGCCATTTTTGAGATTTTCATATCAATGGAATCTGCGGAAAGAGGCCAATCATAACCAGAATAGGTAGATACGCCTCTCATGCCCCCAAACGAAGTTACAAACTAGCAAAATGCATCAACTCCACTGGTTTCTACATTGTTTGAAGGCATAACGCATCATAACCATTCTTACACAGCAAAACGCATTAACTACATATTGTTGTGGACTTGATGCACTTTGCCTTGAAAGCTATGTATTGAATTTCATTAAATAAATATGGAAGAAATGCACTTTGCTTGATTATATGATAATACCAATAGGTAAGGTTTTCAAAGCAGAACGCATTAAGTCCAAGGTTTTCAGAGCATAACGCATTATGTCCATACTATGTCAAAGTTAGTCGGACTTGAACAGTGAAACTGACTAATTATTACACATTCAGTGAAATTTAATGCCATAAAACAACACTACAAAGATCAATTTATATGTCGAACAAATTACAGTGTGCAGATGGAATTAGTAAAAGAGCAATGACTAATCAAATCTTTATTATCAATTTTCTCAAAACCAAAATTTTGGAGTTAATGCGTTCTGCCTTTTGAGGGCAGAGTGGAGTGTTTCCCATGTGGTATTGGTGTGCTGGATATCCCTTCACTGGTGGCCTGGTAACATACACTCCCAGGTCTTTCTCTGCCTCTGTGGTGGATAGTGGAGTGTTTCCCATGTGGTATTGGTGTGCTGGATATCCCTTCACTGGTAGCCTGGTAACATACACTCCCAGGTCTGTCTCTGCCTCTGTGGTGGATAGTGGAGTGTTTCCTATGTGGTATTGGTGTGCTGGATATCCCTTCACTGGTAGCCTGGTAACATACACTCCCAGGTCTTTCTCTGCCTCTGTGGTGGATAGTGGAGTGTTTCCCATGTGGTATTGGTGTGCTGGATATCCCCTCCCAAGGTACATGACTTTACATCTTTCTTCACTGAATTGTAGCAATCACTTTTTGTTCCATTCCTGTAGCTTAGTGATGTCTTATTGTAGGAAATCCGCATTCAAGGGGTTAATGGAGGTCAGGAAAAGTCGCACGAGGGTGGACGAGGTTACTGTTCGGTGTTGTGAGTGAGGAGGAGGAGGAGGAGGAGAAGAAGGAGGAGGAGTGGGGAGGGGAGGAGGCATGTTTACAGGATGGACGAGTAGTAGTCTGGTGGGTGCTGTGTTTACGGTGAGGGAGATAAAGATGTACCAGCCCTGACAGCCCTCTCATCCCATGCCCCAGCTCCTCCTCCTCTTCCTCTCCTTTTTCATCTTGCTTGTTCCACCCATTGCAATAGTCTTCCTGTATCTTTCAACCTCTCATTATACATTTTCTGGGGGCCTACAATCGAGAGAGCCCGGGTTCGATTCCCGGGCGGAGTGGAAAAATTTGGGCGGCTTTTCCGATACCCTACGCCACTGTCCACCCAGCAGTAAATGGGTACCAGGTATTAATCGGGGGTTGTGTCCCGTCTCCTGGGGTCTGTTCCCTTCTCCTATAATTCCTTACCCTCTGTCTCTCTCCGGCATATGACCACAGATGTTGCGCCGACTAAACGAAACTTTCCAACTGTATACATTTTATTAACCACCATCTTCCTATTCTTCCTTCTCAATATCATCCGTATCCTCATCACCATTCTCATACTCCTTATCACTATAAACATTATCTTCCTTCTCCCAGACTCGCATATCCATTACATACACAACGCCCCTTTGATACCCATGTACTTTCACCTTCAAGTACCTCCCTCACCCCTCTTCATTTCAGTTGACATTCCTTTCCCTCCCTACTTCTTCCTAGAAACGTGGAATCAATCATTGTTCATTTCGTAGGAGCTCTCAAGAGAATGGTTATCAAAGGCTTAGTTGGCGTGTATGTGTGAGCGGAAAGAAATGAGATACTATTTAATCGTATGTCATTAGAGGCTTTACTAGTAGCCTGGAAACATATACTCCCAGGTCTTTCTCTGCCTCTGTGGTGGATAGTGGAGTGTTTCCCATGTGGTATTGGTGTGCTGGATATCCTTTCACTGGTAGCCTGGTAACATATAGTCCCATGCCTTTCTCTGCCTCTGTGGTGGATAGTGGAGTGTTTCCCATGTGGTATTGGTGTGCTGGATATCCCTTCACTGGTAGCCTGGTAACATATACTCCCAGCTCTTTCTCTGCCTCTGTGGTGGATAGTGGAGTGTTTCCCATGTGGTATTGGTGTGCTGGATATCCCTTCACTGGTAGCCTGGTAACATACACTCCCAGGTCTTTCTCTGCCTCTGTGGTGGATAGTGGAGTGTTTCCCATGTGGTATTGGTGTGCTGGATATCCCTTCACTGGTAGCCTGGCAACATACACTCCCAGGTCTTTCTCTGCCTCTGTGGTGGATAGTGGAGTGTTTCCCATGTGGTATTGGTGTGCTGGATATCCCTTCACTGGTAGCCTGGTAACATACACTCCCAGGTCTTTCTCTGCCTCTGTGGTGGATAGTGGAGTGTTTCCCATGTGGTATTGGTGTGCTGGATATCCCTTCACTGGTAGCCTGGTAACATACACTCCCAGGTCTTTCTCTGCCTCTGTGGTGGATAGTGGAGTGTTTCCCATGTGGTATTGGTGTGCTGGATATCCCTTCACTGGTAGCCTGGTAACATACACTCCCAGGTCTTTCTCTGCCTCTGTGGTGGACAGTGGAGTGTTTCCCATGTGGTATTGGTGTGCTGGATATCCCTTCACTGGTAGCCTGGTAACATACACTCCCAGGTCTTTCTCTGCCTCTGTGGTGGATAGTGGAGTGTTTCCCATGTGGTATTGGTGTGCTGGATATCCCTTCACTGGTAGCCTGGTAACATACACTCCCAGGTCTTTCTCTGCCTCTGTGGTGGATAGTGGAGTGTTTCCCATGTGGTATTGGTGTGCTGGATATCCCTTCACTGGTAGCCTGGTAACATATAGTCCCATGCCTTTCTCTGCCTCTGTGGTGGATAGTGGAGTGTTTCCCATATGGTATTGGTATGCTGGATATCCCTTCACTGGTAGCCTGGAAACATATACTCCCAGGTCTTTCTCTGCCTCTGTGGTGGATAGTGGAGTGTTTCCCATGTGGTATTGGTGTGCTGGATATCCCTTCACTGGTAGCCTGGAAACATATACTCCCAGGTCTTTCTCTTCCTCTGTGGTGGATAGTGGAGTGTTTCCCATGTGGTATTTGTGTGCTGGATATCCCTTCACTGGTAGCCTGGTAACATACACTCCCAGGTCTTTCTCTGCCTCTGTGGTGAATAGTGGAGTGTTTCCCATGTGGTATTGGTGTGCTGGATATCCCTTCACTGGTAGCCTGGTAACATACACTCCCAGGTCTTTCTCTGCCTCTGTGGTGGATAGTGGAGTGTTTCCCATGTGGTATTGGTGTGCTGGATATCCCTTCACTGGTAGCCTGGTAACATACACTCCCAGGTCTTTCTCTGCCTCTGTGGTGGATAGTGGAGTGTTTCCCATGTGGTATTGGTGTGCTGGATATCCCCTCCCAAGGTGCGGGACTTTATATTTTACTTCATTGAATTTTAACAGCCACTTTTTGATCTATTTCTGTAGCTTGGTGAGGTCTTCTTGTAGGAAATCCGCAGTCAAGGGGTTAGAGAGCTATGAACTGAGAAAAATAAGACTATAAATTATATATGAAGAATGTACTGCCCTGTGCTCTTCCCAACGATTTCCATAAGCTCTCCATCACATTTGAATTCTCTGCCATCAAATAGAAACACACACATACAAATAGACAGATAAATCTATAAATAAGATAAAATAAAATAAGATAAATAATAAGATATAATTAGGTACACACACACACACACACACACACACACACACACACACACACACACACAGATAGAAAAGGCCGCAATATCCTTACCTTTCGTCTCCTTGCCTGTGTTGTGATAGGCCAGGTAATGGGGCAGGGGGTGCCTCTGCTGCCCCCCCTGCTGTTGAGGCCTTCCCCCTGCTCCGCCGCCCCCCCGCTGCTGTAAGCCTGCTCCCCCACAGCCTCCACCGCCCCCTCCACCAGGCTGTTGTAACTGGTTCAACACCTCCACCACACTAGGGAGAGAGAGGGAGGAAAAGACTTGTTGGTTATGTATAAATGATAAATAACGGGAGATATGGAAAGATGGCGGCGTGTTTAAAGGAACTAATAGGAAAGTTATGATAATTATGGTGTAGAAACGTGTAGTTGGACTGGTATTTCATATATACCTAAGTCTATATACACCAAGTCAAGTCATACGCAGGTTTGTGGGAGGAGACACGGCCGAGGCGTGGTTTATGCGCGACGTTGCTTGGAGCCAAACTAGAGAATGTAGAAACAGGGATTTAGAGAAAACGAGGAAAGGCGGACTAGTTTAAATCAATCACTTCAACATGCCCTCCCTCACACCCCACACCGCCGTTTGTAGGCATTGGAATTACAGTCACGCAATAGCACAATAAAAAGACATATTTTTCGTCAGTGGCTTGCCTGAACGCGTTGTGAAAGAAGGCGAGAATGCACATCCAGAGTACACACACGGCCCCAATTTTAGTCACCCCTGAACTGGCGGGTATTCTTTTTTTGGCTCCAAGTGACGTCATCCCCCTGCTCCGCCCCAAAACCGCCTCCTGCGCGTACCGGTCGCAGTTTTGAAGCAGAGTGACTTGACTTGGTATATATAGACTTAGCTATAGAATAGATACGGGTGTAGAAGGGTAAGGATATACTGTGAGAGGAGTTATGGTGATGAGGAGAAAGTGGAGGATAAAGGGATACTGAAAGAAGGCGGGGTTAGCGTTGAGTTAACTAAGTGTTACACCTTCAACATGCATATTAGAAGCAGGGAGATGTAAAGAGGGTGAAAAGTGAAGGGATATGCATAACAGGCCGCGGTAATGCACAGAAACTGATGTGAGAGAATAGCGATGGTGTAGAAAAATGACGTTTATGTGTAGAAGGTATAGAATGAGGAGTGGAGAGAGACTGTTTAAGGGGCTACTATCACACTGGGCAAATTTTCCGTGGATCTTCAGTCAAACCACGATTTCCGCTGGCGTGGTTCTCATTTGTTTTTTGTTATTGCTGCTGATGATGATGGTGAGTAATACCGTCGTCCTTCGGTGAAATCTACCGTAGCTTTGGAAGATCGTGGACACGTCAGAACACCACGGAAATATGAGAACCACGCCAGCGGAAATCGTGGTTTGACTAAAGATCCACGGAAAATTTGCCCAGTGTGATAGCTCCTTTAAAGTATGGAAAATCAAATGAAGTAAACGTCAGGAGATACAAAAGGTAGCAGTGGAAGATTATTACTATTATTGTTATTAGTATTATCAAACAGTGCAGTTGATAGTACATAAAGGGCACAAAAACTATAAATTACAGTCTGTAGCCCCGACACACCTATGGCACAGACAGTTTAGAATAAAGTTAATAAACACGAAGATGCTATGGAAAAAATGAGAACAGGCAAACTGAAGAGATCATCATTTTTTTTTTTTTTTTTTTTTACGTCTACGCCTATAGCGCCGGTAGGCTTGCTTGAGGGGCCTGGATGGTAGTCGGCCCCAGCCCGTCATGGCGCAGGCAAGTGTTTATAGTGGCGCCATCTTTTCTTGAATGAAAATTAGTATGAAAATTAGTATGAAAATTAGTATGAAAAAAAATTGTGATAATCAGTTTTGATAATTATAAGAGAGCAATGCAGACTGAGGAGTTGATTTAAATGTATATGTTTATGTTACCTCTCCACCGAATGAGTATTTGATTTCGTATTAAATATGTTAACACTTTCTGCCTTAAATATCTTATGAACCCGGTAGCTGCGGGGATCATGTATCTTAAAGTCCCCTCTAAGCGAATTAATGAGAAAAAATCATCACACACGCAAACCATTTCATGATATATAGTGCCAATGCATTTTTGATCAGTTAACGCTTCATCTATTTTGGGGGTTTATATCATGGTAAAAATTTGGCCCACAGCTGGTACACGGTAAAGCCACAAATTTGGCCCGTCGCTGCTACATGGTGAAGCCACAAATTTGGCCCGTCGCTGCTACACGGTGAAGCCACAAATTTGGCCCGTCGCTGCTGCACGGTAAAGCCACAAATTTGGCCCGTCGCTGCTACACGGTGAAGCCACAAATTTGGCCCGTCGCTGCTACACGGTGAAGCCACAAATTTGGCCCGTCGCTGCTACACGGTGAAGCCACAAATTTGGCCCGTCGCTGCTACACGGTGAAGCCACAAATGTGGCCCGTCGCTGCTACACGGTGAAGCCACAAATTTGGCCCGTCGCTGCTACACGGTGAAGCCACAAATTTGGCCCGTCGCTGCTACACGGTGAAGCCACAAATTTGGCCCGTCGCTGCTACACGGTGAAGCCACAAAATTTGGCCCGTCGCTGCTACACGGTGAAGCCACAAATTTGGCCCGTCGCTGCTACCGGGTGAAGCATAGAGTTTTAGGAACGAAAAGTTCTTGAGAAAAAAATAAAATAAAAACTCTGGAAACCCTCAGTACGACTTCTCACTGCCTGCACCGATAACAAAAATGGAGATAAGGAATAATTAGTATCTACTCTAGATTACGCCAAAATTCATCTCCTTAGATATATTTAATTAAAGTTAAGTCATCTAAAAATGGTGTGCTGTGAACCGGTATTAGGGACCGACTGATAATCATGCTCTCAGTCTTCATTATCTACCTTCGTATCTCACTCTTGGCACCATTTAGAAATTGCAGACACATTTCTGTCCAATGATTTAAAGTGACGCAAACTAGGAGGACTATGCGATGGCAGCCCAAAATAAAATGAGAGAGGAATAGGGTAGGCGGTGGCTGAGTGGTAGCGTGCTGGGCCCACATTCACCACGTGATGGACGACGCGGGTTCGAATCCCAACGCTACCACCTGGGATTTTTCAGTCACCGCCGAGTGGCTTAAAACTACCCACGTGCTGTCCTGAAGACCACCCATCAACCCGGACTCTAGAGGAAACCGTCCAAGTGAATCAAGAACGAGTTCCGGGGGGCAGCATGAGCCAAGAGAAGATGGCGCCACTATAAACACCTGCCTGCGCCATGACGGGCTGGGGCCGAACACCATCCAGGCCCCCCGGCGCTATAGGCGTAGACGTAAAAAAAAAACAAAAAAAAAAAAAAAAAAAAGTAAAATGAGAGAGGAATATACAAATAATGATTGGCAGAGTGAGAGGGTACGAAGGCAAGAAGGAAGAAGTTAATCCCACAATGGAGTGAATAGGGCATTAAATTCCGAGCTGTGTAAGAAACTGGAAATAAAAGAAGGAAAAAGGAGAAAGACAGGAGAATAGATAATACACACACACACACACACACACACACACACACATACACACACACACACACACACTAAATAAATAGCACAACTACTCACCACTCATCTGGATCACAGTCCCTGAAGCCTTTAGCGAAGGGATTACTGGCGATTTTTAATTGTGTTATCTGAAACAAGAGACAACAACTGTGATGATAAATGTGATAATGGTGGTGGTGGAGGCGGTTATGGTGGTGGTGGGGGTGGTGGAGGCATGGTGGTGGTGGTGTGGAGGCAGTTATGGTGGTGGTGGGGGTGGTGGAGGCGGTTATGGTGGTGGTGGTGGAGGCGGTTATGGTGGTGGTGGGGGTGGTGGAGGCAGTTATGGTGGTGGTGGTGGTGGTCGATGCAGTTATGGTGGTGGTGGGGGGTGGTGGGCAGTTATGGTGGTGGTGGTGGTGGTGGGGGTTAGGGTGGGGTGGGGGGTGGTGGAGGCAGTTATGGTGGTGGTGGTGGAGGCTGTTTTGGGGGTGGTGGGGGTGGTGGAGGCAGTTATGGTGGTGGTGGTGGTGGTGGAGGCAGTTATGGTGGTGGTGGGGGTGGTGGAGGCAGTTATGGTGGTGGTGGGGGTGGTGGAGGCAGTTATGGTGGTGGTGGTGGAGGGAGTGCTGGTGGTGGTGTGGTGTAGGCAGTTTTGGGGGGGGTGGGGGTGGTGGAGGCAGTTATGGTGGTGGTGGTGGTGGTGGAGGCAGTTATGGTGGTGGTGGTGGTGGTGGAGGCAGTTATGGTGGTGGTGGTGGAGGAAGATATAGTGCTGGTGGTGGTGGAGGAGGCAGTTATGGTGGTGGTGGTGGTGGAGTAGGCAGTTATGGTGGTGGTGGTGGTGGTGGAGGCAGTTATGGTGGTGGTGGTGGTGGTGGAGGCAGTTATGGTGGTGGTGGTGGTGGTGGAGGCAGTTATGGTGGTGGTGGTGGTGGTGGTGGTGGCTGTTTTGGTGGTGGTGGGGGAGGCTGTTTTGGTGGTGGTGGTGGTGGTGGAGGCAGTTATGGTGGTGGTGGTGGTGGTGGAGGCAGTTATGGTGGTGGTGGTGGTGGTGGAGGCAGTTATGGTGGTGGTGGGGTGGTGGAGGCAGTTATGGTGGTGGTGGTGGAGGAGGCAGTTATGGTGGTGGTGGTGGAGGCAGTTATGGTGGTGGTGGTGGTGGTGGAGGCTTTGTTGGTGGTGGTGGTGGTGTGGTAGGCAGTTATGGTGGTGGTGGTGGAGGCAGTTATGGTGGTGGTAGGTGGAGGCAGTTATGGTGGTGGTGGGGTGGTGGAGGCAGTTATGGTGGTGGTGGTGGCAGTTATGGTGGTGGTGGGGGTGGTGAGGCAGTTATGGTGGTGGTGGTGGTGGTGGAGGCAGTTATGGTGGTGGTGGGGTGGTGGAGGCAGTTATGGTGGTGGTGGTGGAGGCAGTTATGGTGGTGGTGGGGTGGTGGAGGCAGTTATGGTGGTGGTGGGGTGGTGGAGGCAGTTATGGTGGTGGTGGGGGTGGTGGAGGCAGTTATGGTGGTGGTGGTGGTGGAGGCAGTTATGGTGGTGGTGGTGGAGGCAGTTATGGTGGTGGTGGTGGTGGAGGCAGTTATGGTGGTGGTGGTGGAGGCAGTTATGGTGGTGGTGGTCGTGGTGGAGGCAGTTATGGTGGTGGTGGGGTGGTGGAGGCAGTTATGGTGGTGGTGGGGGTGGTGGAGGCAGTTATGGTGGTGGTGGTGGAGGCAGTTATGGTGGTGGTGGTGGTGGTGGAGGCAGTTATGGTGGTGGTGGGGGTGGTGGAGGCAGTTATGGTGGTGGTGGTGGAGGCAGTTATGGTGGTGGTGGTGGTGGTGGAGGCAGTTATGGTGGTGGTGGGGTGGTGGAGGCAGTTATGGTGGTGGTGGGGTGGTGGAGGCAGTTATGGTGGTGGTGGGGGGGGGGGAGGCAGTTAGGGTGGTGGGGGGGGTGGTGGAGGCAGTTATGGTGGTGGTGGTGGAGGCAGTTATGGTGGTGGTGGGGGTGGTGGAGGCAGTTATGGTGGTGGTGGTGGAGGCAGTTATGGTGGTGGTGGTGGTGGTGGAGGCAGTTATGGTGGTGGTGGGGGTGGTGGAGGCAGTTATGGTGGTGGTGGTGGTGGTGGAGGCAGTTATGGTGGTGGTGGTGGAGGGAGTTATGGTGGTGGTGGTGGTGGTGGAGGCAGTTATGGTGGTGGTGGTGGTGGTGGAGGCAGTTATGGTGGTGGTGGGGGTGGTGGAGGCAGTTATGGTGGTGGTGGTGGTGGTGGAGGCAGTTATGGTGGTGGTGGTGGAGGATGAGGCAGTTCTGGTGGTGGGGTGGTGGAGGAAGTTATGGTGGTGGTGGGGGTGGTGGAGGCAGTTATGGTGGTGGTGGTGGTGGTGGAGGCAGTTATGGTGGTGGTGGGGGTGGTGTAGGCAGTTTGGGTGGTGGTGGGGGTGGTGGAGGCAGTTATGGTGGTGGTGGTGGAGGCAGTTATGGTGGTGGTGGTGGAGGCAGTTATGGTGGTGGTGGTGGTGGTGGAGGCAGTTATGGTGGTGGTGGTGGTGGTGGAGGCAGTTATGGTGGTGGTGGGGGTGGTGGAGGCAGTTATGGTGGTGGTGGGGTGGTGGAGGCAGTTATGGTGGTGGTGGGGTGGGGGAGGCAGTTATGGGGGTGGGGGGGGTGGTGGAGGCAGTTATGGTGGTGGTGGGGTGGTGGAGGCAGTTATGGTGGTGGTGGGGGTGGTGGAGGCAGTTATGGTGGTGGTGGGGGTGGTGGAGCAGTTATGGTGGTGGTGGGGGTGGTGGAGCAGTTATGGTGGTGGTGGTGGTGGTGGAGGCAGTTATGGTGGTGGTGGGGTGGTGGAGGCAGTTATGGTGGTGGTGGGGTGGTGGAGGCAGTTATGGTGGTGGTGAAATTGGTGGAGGCAGTTATGGTGGTGGTGGTGGAGGCAGTTATGGTGGTGGTGGTGGTGGTGGAGGCAGTTATGGTGGTGGTGGTGGTGGTGGATGCCGTGATGGTGGTGGTGGGGGTGGTGGAGGCAGTTATGGTGGTGGGGGTGGTGGAGGCAGTTATGGTGGTGGTGGTGGTGGAGGCGGTTATGGTGGTGGTGGTGGAGGCAGTTATGGTGGTGGTGGTGGTGGTGGAGGCAGTTATGGTGGTGGTGGTGGTGGGCAGTTATGGTGGTGGTGGTGGAGGCAGTTATGGTGGTGGTGGTGGAGGCAGTTATGGTGGTGGTGGTGGGGTGTGGTGGGCAGTTATGGTGGTGGTGGTGGAGGCAGTTATGGTTGTGTTGGTGGAGGCAGTTATGGTGGTGGTGGGGTGGTGGAGGCAGTTATGGTGGTGGTGGTGTTGGCATTTATGGTGGTGGGGGTGGTGGTGGAGGCAGTTATGGTGGTGGTGGGGTGGTGGAGGCAGTTATGGTGGTGGTGGTGGAGGCAGTTATGGTGGTGGTGGTGGTGGTGGAGGCAGTTATGGTGGTGGTGGTGGTGGTGGAGGCAGTTATGGTGGTGGTGGTGGTGGTGGAGGCAGTTATGGTGGTGGTGGTGGAGGCAGTTAGGGTGGTGGTGGTGGTGGTGGGAGTTATGGTGGTGGTGGTGGGGTGGTGGAGGCAGTTATGGTGGTGGTGGTGGAGGCAGTTATGGTGGTGGTGGTGGTGGTGGGCAGTTATGGTGGTGGTGGTGGTGGTGGTGGGCAGTTATGGTGGTGGTGGTGGTGGTGGTGGTGGCTGTTTTGGTGGTGGTGGTTGTGGGGGTTTTGGTGGTGGTGGTGGGGGTGTTGGTGGTGGTGGTGGCAGTTATGGTGGTGGTGGTGGAGGCAGTTATGGTGGTGGTGGTGGAGGCAGTTATGGTGGTGGTGGGGGTGGTGGAGGCAGTTATGGTGGTGGTGGTGGAGGCAGTTATGGTGGTGGTGGTGGTGGTGGTGGAGGCAGTGATGGTGGGGGTGGTGGAGGCAGTTATGGTGGTGGTGGGGGTGGGGGAGGCGGTTATGGTGGTGGTGGTGGTGGTGGAGGGAGTGTTTGTGGTGGTGGGGGTGGTGGTGGAGGCAGTTATGGGGGTGGTGGTGGTGGTGGTGGGGGTGGAGGCAGTTTTGGTGGTGGTGGGGGTGGGGTTGGCTGTTATGGTGGTGGTGGTGGAGGCAGTTATGGTGGTGGTGGGGGTGGTGGAGGCGGTTCTGGTGGTTGTGGTGGTGGTGGAGGCGGTTATGGTGGTGGTGGTGGAGGCGGTGTTGGTGGTGGTGGAGGCAGTAGTGCTGGTGGTGGGGGTGGCGGTGTTGGTGGTGGTGGTGGTTGCGGTGTTGGTGGTGGTGGTGGAGGCTGTTATGGTGGTGGTGGTGGAGGCAGTTATGGTGGTGGTGGAGGCGGTTATGGTGGTGGTGGTGGAGGCAGTTATGGTGGTGGTGGTGGAGGCAGTTATGGTGGTGGTGGAGGCAGGTCTTGTGGTGGTGGTGGGGGTTGTGGTGGTGGTGGTGGAGGCAGTTAAGGTGGTGGTGGAGGCAGTTATGGTGGTGGTGGTGGAGGCAGTTATGGTGGTGGTGGTGGAGGCAGTTATGGTGGTGGTGGTGGAGGCAGTTATGGTGGTGGTGGTGGAGGCAGTTATGGTGGTGGTGGAGGCAGTTATGGTGGTGGTGGAGGCAGTTATGGTGGTGGTGGTGGTGGTGGAGGCAGTTATGGTGGTGGTGGGGGTGGTGGAGGCAGTTATGGTGGTGGTGGTGGTGGTGGAGGCAGTTATGGTGGTGGTGGTGGGCAGTTATGGTGGTGGTGGTGGTGGTGGTGGTGGGCAGTTATGGTGGTGGTGGTGGTGGTGGAGGCAGTTATGGTGGTGGTGGAGGCGGCAGTTATGGTGGTGGTGGTGGAGGCAGTTATGGTGGTGGTGGTGGAGGCAGTTATGGTGGTGGTGGTGGAGGCAGTTATGGTGGTGGTGGTGGAGGCGGTTATGGTGGTGGTGGAGGCAGTTATGGTGGTGGTGGTGGAGGCAGTGAGGGTGGTGGTGGTGGTTATGGTGGTGGTGGTGGAGGCAGTTATGGTGGTGGTGGAGGAGGCAGTTATGGTGGTGGTGGTGGAGGCAGTTATGGTGGTGGTGGTGGAGGCAGTTATGGTGGTGGTGGTGGAGGCAGTTATGGTGGTGGTGGAGGCAGTTATGGTGGTGGTGGTGGAGGCAGTTATGGTGGTGGTGGTGGAGGACTTAATGGTGGTGGTGGTGGAGGCAGTTATGGTGGTGGTGGAGGAGGCAGTTATGGTGGTGGTGGTGGAGGCAGTTATGGTGGTGGTGGAGGCAGTTATGGTGGTGGTGGTGGAGGCAGTTATGGTGGTGGTGGTGGAGGCAGTTATGGTGGTGGTGGTGGAGGCAGTTATGGTGGTGGTGGATGCAGTTATGGTGGTGGTGGTGGAGGCAGTTATGGTGGTGGTGGTGGAGGCAGTTATGGTGGTGGTGGTGGAGGTGGTTGTGGTGGTGGTGGAGGCAGTTATGGTGGTGGTGGTGGAGGCAGTTATGGTGGTGGTGGAGGCAGTTATGGTGGTGGTGGAGGCAGTTATGGTGGTGGTGGAGGCGGTTATGGTGGTCGTGGTGGTGGAGGCAGTTATGGTGGTGGTGGAGGCAGTTATGGTGGTGGTGGTGGAGGCAGTTATGGTGGTGGTGGTGGAGGCAGTTATGGTGGTGGTGGAGGCAGTTATGGTGGTGGTGGTGGAGGCAGTTATGGTGGTGGTGGTGGAGGCAGTTATGGTGGTGGTGGAGGCAGTTATGGTGGTGGTGGAGGCAGTTATGGTGGTGGTGGAGGCATGGTGGTGGTGGTGGAGGCGGTTATGGTGGTGGTGGTGGAGGCAGTTATGGTGGTGGTGGTGGAGGCAGTTATGGTGGTGGTGGAGGCAGTTATGGTGGTGGTTGTGGAGGCAGGAATGGTGGTGGTGGGAGCAGTTATGGTGGTGGTGGTGGAGGCAGTTATGGTGGTGGTGGTGGAGGCAGTTATGGTGGTGGTGGTGGAGGCAGTTATGGTGGTGGTGGTGGAGGCAGTTATGGTGGTGGTGGTGGAGGCAGTTATGGTGGTGGTGGTGGAGGCAGTTATGGTGGTGGTGGTGGAGGCAGTTATGGTGGTGGTGGAGGCAGTTATGGTGGTGGTGGTGGAGGCAGTTATGGTGGTGGTGGTGGTGGTGGAGGCAGTTGGTGGTGGTGGTGGTGGTGGAGGCAGTTATGGTGGTGGTGGTGGAGTCAGTTGTGTTGGTGGTGGTGGTGGAGGCAGTTATGGTGGTGGTGGTGGAGGCAGTTATGGTGGTGGTGGTGGAGGCAGTTATGGTGGTGGTGGTGGTGGTGGAGGTAGTTATGGTGGGGGTGGTGGAGGCAGTTATGGTGGTGGTGGTGGTGGAGGCAGTTATGGTGGTGGTGGTGGAGGCAGTTATGGTGGTGGTGGTGGTGGTGGAGGCAGTTATGGTGGTGGTGGTGGAGGCAGTTATGGTGGTGGTGGTGGTGGTGGAGGCAGTTATGGTGGTGGTGGAGGCAGTTATGGTGGTGGTGGTGGAGGAAGTTATGGTGTTGGTGGTGGAGGCAGATATGGTGGTGGTGGAGAGGCAGTTATGGTGGTGGTGGTGGAGGCAGTTATGGTGGTGGTGGTGGAGGCAGTTATGGTGGTGGTGGTGGTGGAGGCAGTTATGGTGGTGGTGGTGGTGGTGGTGGAGGCAGTTATGGTGGTGGTGGTGGAGGCAGTTATGGTGGTGGTGGTGGAGGCAGTTATGGTGGTGGTGGAGGCAGTTATGGTGGTGGTGGAGGCAGTTATGGTGGTGGTGGTGGTGGTGGTGGTGGAGGCAGTTATGGTGGTGGTGGTGGAGGCAGTTATGGTGGTGGTGGTGGTGGTGGAGGCAGTTATGGTGGTGGTGGTGGAGGCAGTTATGGTGGTGGTGGAGGCAGTTATGGTGGTGGTGGAGGCAGTTATGGTGGTGGTGGTGGAGGCAGTTATGGTGGTGGTGGTGGAGGCAGTTATGGTGGTGGTGGTGGTGGTGGTGGAGGCAGTTATGGTGGTGGTGGTGGAGGCAGTTATGGTGGTGGTGGAGGCGGTTATGGTGGTGGTGGAGGCAGTTGGTGGTGGTGGAGGCAGTTATGGTGGTGGTGGTGGTGGTGGTGGTGGAGGCAGTGATGGTGGTGGTGGTGGCGGCAGTTATGGTGGTGGTGGTGGTGGTGGTGGTGTGGAGGCAGTTATGGTGGTGGTGGTGGGCTGTGATGGTGGTGGTGGAGGCAGTTATGGTGGTGGTGGAGGCAGTTATGGTGGTGGTGGAGGCAGTTCTGGTGGTGGTGGTGGAGGCAGTTATGGTGGTGGTGGTGGTGGAGGCAGTTATGGTGGTGGTGGCGGCAGTTTTGGTGGTGGTGGTGGTGGTGGTGGTGGCTGTTTTGGTGGTGGTGGTGGAGGCAGTTATGGTGGTGGTGGTGGAGGCAGTTATGGTGGTGGTGGTGGAGGCAGTTATGGTGGTGGTGGTGGAGGCAGTTATGGTGGTGGTGGTGGAGGAAGTTAAGGTGGTGGTGGAGGCAGTTGTATGGTGGTGGTGGTGGTGGAGGCAGTTATGGTGGTGGTGGTGGTGGAGGCAGTTATGGTGGTGGTGGTGGAGGCAGTTATGGTGGTGGTGGTGGTGGAGGCTGTTTGTGTGGTGGTGGTGGAGGAAGTTTTGGTGGTGGTGGTGGATGGTGTTTTTGTGGTGGTGGAGGCAGTTCTGGTGGTGGTGGTGGAGGCAGTTATGGTGGTGGTGGTGGTGGTGGTGGTGGAGGCAGTTATGGTGGTGGTGGAGGCAGTTATGGTGGTGGTGGTGGAGGCAGTTATGGTGGTGGTGGTGGAGGCAGTTATGGTGGTGGTGGTGGAGGCAGTTATGGTGGTGGTGGTGGAGGCAGTTATGGTGGTGGTGGAGGCAGTTATGGTGGTGGTGGTGGAGGCAGTTATGGTGGTGGTGGTGAGGCAGTTATGGTGGTGGTGGTGGAGGCAGTTATGGTGGTGTTGGTGGTGGTGGTGGAGGCAGTTATGGTGGTGGTGGTGGAGGCAGTTATGGTGGTGGTGGTGGTGGTGGTGGAGGCAGTTATGGTGGTGGTGGAGGCAGTTATGGTGGTGGTGGTGGAGGCAGTTATGGTGGTGGTGGTGGAGGCAGTTATGGTGGTGGTGGTGGAGGCAGTTATGGTGGTGGTGGAGGCAGTTATGGTGGTGGTGGTGGAGGCAGTTATGGTGGTGGTGGTGGAGGCAGTTATGGTGGTGGTGGTGGAGGCAGTTATGGTGGTGGTGGTGGTGGAGGCAGTTATGGTGGTGGTGGAGGCAGTTATGGTGGTGGTGGAGGCAGTTATGGTGGTGGTGGAGGAGGATGTGGTGGTGGTGGTGGAGGCAGTTATGGTGGTGGTGGTGGAGGCAGTTATGGTGGTGGTGGAGGCAGTTATGGTGGTGGTGGAGGCAGGTATGGTGGTGGTGGAGGAAGTTATGGTGGTGGTGGTGTAGGCAGTTATGTTGGTGGTGGTGGAGGCTGTTATGGTGGTGGTGGTGGAGGCAGTTATGGTGGTGGTGGAGGCTGTTATGGTGGTGGTGGTGGAGGCAGTTATGGTGGTGGTGGAGGCAGTTATGGTGGTGGTGGTGGAGGCAGTTATGGTGGTGGTGGTGGAGGCAGTTATGGTGGTGGTGGTGGAGGCAGTTATGGTGGTGGTGGTGGTGGTGGAGGCAGTTATGGTGGTGGTGGTGGAGGCAGGTATGGTGGGGGTGGTGGTGGTGGTGGTGGAGCAGTTATGGTGGTGGTGGTGGTGGTGGAGGCAGTTATGGTGGTGGTGGTGGAGGCAGTTATGGTGGTGGTGGTGGTGGATGAGGCCGTTATGGGGGTGGTGGTGGAGGGAGTTTTGGTGGTGGTGGTGGTGGTGGAGGCAGTTATGGTGGTGGTGGTGGAGGCTGTTATGGTGGTGGTGGTGGTGGTGGTGGGAGGTTTGGTGGTGGTGGTGGAGGCAGTTATGGTGGTGGTGGTGGTGGTGGTGGAGGCAGTTATGGTGGTGGTGGTGGAGGCAGTTATGGTGGTGGTGGAGGCAGTTATGGTGGTGGTGGAGGCAGTTATGGTGGTGGTGGTGGAGGCAGTTATGGTGGTGGTTGTGGTGGAGGCAGTTATGGTGGTGGTGGTGGTGGTGGTGGAGGAAGTTAAGGGTGTTGTGGTGGTGGTGGTGGAGGGAGTTATGGTGGTGGTGGTGGAGGTGGTGGTGGTGGTGGGGGTGGAGCAGTTTTGGTGGTGGTGGTGGAGGCATTTTTGGTGGTGGTGGTGGTGGTGGAGGCAGTTATGGTGGTGGTGGTGGAGGCAGTTATGGTGGTGGTGGAGGCAGTTATGGTGGTGGTGGTGGAGGCAGTTATGGTGGTGGTGGTGGAGGCAGTTATGGTGGTGGTGGTGGTGGTAGTGCTGGTGGTGGTGGAGGCAGTTATGGTGGTGGTGGTGGAGGCAGTTATGTGGTGGTGGTGGAGGCTTTTTTGGTGGGGGTGGATGCAGTTTTGGTGGTGGTGGTGGAGGCAGTTATGGTGGTGGTGGAGGCGGTTATGGTGGTGGTGGTGGAGGCAGTTATGGTGGTGGTGGAGGCGGTTATGGTGGTGGTGGTGGAGGCAGTTATGGTGGTGGTGGTGGAGGAAGTTATGGTGGTGGTGGTGGTGGGCAGTTATGGTGGTGGTGGTGGAGGCAGTTCTGGTGGTGGTGGAGGCAGTTATGGTGGTGGTGGTGGAGGCAGTTATGGTGGTGGTGGAGGCAGTTATGGTGGTGGTGGTGGAGGCAGTTATGGTGGTGGTGGAGGCAGTTATGGTGGTGGTGGAGGCAGTTATGGTGGTGGTGGTGGAGGCAGTTATGGTGGTGGTGGTGATGGCAGTTATGGTGGTGGTGGAGGCAGTTATGGTGGTGGTGGTGGAGGCAGTTATGGTGGTGGTGGTGGAGGCAGTTATGGTGGTGGTGGTGGAGGCAGTTATGGTGGTGGTGGTGGAGGCAGTTATGGTGGTGGTGGTGGAGGCAGTTATGGTGGTGGTGGTGGAGGCAGTTATGGTGGTGGTGGAGGCAGTTATGGTGGTGGTGGTGGAGGCAGTTATGGTGGTGGTGGTGGAGGCAGTTATGGTGGTGGTGGTGGAGGCAGTTATGGTGGTGGTGGTGGAGGCAGTTATGGTGGTGGTGGTGGAGGCAGTTATGGTGGTGGTGGTGGAGGCAGTTATGGTGGTGGTGGTGGAGGCAGTTATGGTGGTGGTGGTGGAGGCAGTTATGGTGGTGGTGGTGGTGGTGGAGGCAGTTATGGTGGTGGTGGTGGAGGCAGTTATGGTGGTGGTGGAGGCAGTTATGGTGGTGGTGGTGGAGGCAGTTATGGTGGTGGTGGAGGCAGTTATGGTGGTGGTGGAGGCGGTTATGGTGGTGGTGGTGGAGGCTGTTAGGGTGGTGGTGGTGGTGGATGCTGTGTTGGTGGTGGTGGAGGCAGTTATGGTGGTGGTGGAGGCAGTTATGGTGGTGGTGGTGGAGGCAGTTATGGTGGTGGTGGTGGAGGCAGTTATGGTGGTGGTGGTGGAGGCAGTTATGGTGGTGGTGGTGGTGGTGGAGGCAGTTATGGTGGTGGTGGTGGAGGCAGTTATGGTGGTGGTGGTGGAGGCAGTTATGGTGGTGGTGGTGGAGGCAGTTATGGTGGTGGTGGTGGTGGTGGTGGAGGCAGTAATGGTGGTGGTGGTGGAGGCAGTTATGGTGGTGGTGGTGGCAGTTATGGTGGTGGTGGTGGAGGCAGTTATGGTGGTGGTGGTGGAGGCAGTTATGGTGGTGGTGGAGGCAGTTATGGTGGTGGTGGTGGAGGCAGTTATGGTGGTGGTGGTGGAGGCAGTGATGGTGGTGATGGTGGTGGAGGCAGTTATGGTGGTGGTGGAGGCAGTTATGGTGGTGGTGGAGGCAGTTATGGTGGTGGTGGTGGATGAAGATATGGTGGTGGTGGTGGCTGTGTTGGTGGTGGTGGAGGCAGTTATGGTGGTGGTGGAGGCAGTTATGGTGGTGGTGGTGGAGGCAGTTATGGTGGTGGTGGAGGCAGTTATGGTGGTGGTGGTGGAGGCAGTTATGGTGGTGGTGGAGGCAGTTATGGTGGTGGTGGTGGAGGCAGTTATGGTGGTGGTGGAGGCAGTTATGGTGGTGGTGGTGGAGGCAGTTATGGTGGTGGTGGTGGAGGCAGTTATGGTGGTGGTGGTGGAGGCAGTTATGGTGGTGGTGGTGGAGGCAGTTATGGTGGTGGTGGATGCAGTTATGGTGGTGGTGGTGGAGGCAGTTATGGTGGTGGTGGAGGCGGTTATGGTGGTGGTGGTGGAGGCAGTTATGGTGGTGGTGGAGGCAGTTATGGTGGTGGTGGTGGAGGCAGTTATGGTGGTGGTGGTGGATGTTTTGGTGGTGGTGGTGGAGGCAGTTATGGTGGTGGTGGTGGAGGCAGTTATGGTGGTGGTGGTGGAGGCAGTTATGGTGGTGGTGGTGGAGGCAGTTATGGTGGTGTTGGTGGTGGTGGTGGAGGCAGTTATGGTGGTGGTGGTGGAGGCAGTTATGGTGGTGGTGGTGGTGGGAGTGATGGTGGTGGTGGTGGAGGCAGTTATGGTGGTGGTGGTGGAGGCAGTTATGGTGGTGGTGGTGGTGGAGGCAGTTATGGTGGTGGTGGTGGAGGCAGTTATGGTGGTGGTGGTGGAGGCAGTTATGGTGGTGGTGGTGGAGGCAGTTATGGTGGTGGTGGTGGAGGCAGTTATGGTGGTGGTGGTGGTGGTGGAGGCAGTTATGGTGGTGGTGGTGGTGGTGGAGGCAGTTATGGTGGTGGTGGTGGAGGCAGTTATGGTGGTGGTGGTGGAGGCAGTTATGGTGGTGGTGGTGGTGGAGGCAGTTTTGGTGGTGGTGGTGGAGGCAGTTATGGTGGTGGTGGTGGAGGCAGTTATGGTGGTGGTGGTGGAGGCAGTTATGGTGGTGGTGGTGGAGGCAGTTATGGTGGTGGTGGTGGAGGCAGTTATGGTGGTGGTGGTGGAGGCTGTTATGGTGGTGGTGGTGGTGGTGGAGGCAGTTATGGTGGTGGTGGTGGAGGCAGTTATGGTGGTGGTGGTGGAGGCAGTTATGGTGGTGGTGGTGGAGAGCAGTTATGGTGGTGGTGGGTGGTGGTGGTGGAGGCAGTTATGGTGGTGGTGGTGCAGTTATGGTGGTGGTGGTGGTGGTGGTGGTGGTGGAGGCAGTTATGGTGGTGGTGGTGGAGGCAGTACTGGTGGTGGTGGTGGTGGTGGTGGAGGCGTGGTGGTGGTGGTGGAGGCAGTTATGGTGGTGGTGGTGGTGGAGGGGGTTATGGTGGTGGTGGTGGAGGCAGTTATGGTGGTGGTAGGAGGCAGTTATGGTGGTGGTGGATGCAGTTATGGTGGTGGTGGTGGGCAGTTATGGTGGTGGTGGTGGAGCAGTTATGGTGGTGGTGGTGGTGGTGGAGGCAGTTATGGTGGTGGTGGTGGAGGCAGTTATGGTGGTGGTGGTGGAGGCAGTTATGGTGGTGGTGGTGGAGGCAGTTATGGTGGTGGTGGAGGCAGTTATGGTGGTGGTGGAGGCATGGTGGTGGTGGGGTGGTGGTGGTGGATGCAGTTATGGTGGTGGTGGATGCAGTTATGGTGGTGGTGGTGGAGGCAGTTATGGTGGTGGTGGTGGAGGCGGTTATGGTGGTGGTGGTGGTGGTGGTGGAGGCAGGTTATGGTGGTGGTGGTGGAGGCAGTTCTGGTGGTGGTGGAGGCAGTTATGGTGGTGGTGGTGGAGGCAGTTATGGTGGTGGTGGTGGAGGCAGTTATGGTGGTGGTGGTGGATGTTTTGTTGGTGGTGGTGGAGGCAGTTATGGTGGTGGTGGTGGGGGTGGAGGCAGTTCTGGTGGTGGTGGTGGAGGCAGTTATGGTGGTGGTGGTGGAGGCAGTTATGGTGGTGGTGGTGGAGGCAGTTATGGTGGTGGTGGTTGAGGCGGTTATGGTGGTGGTGGTGGAGGCAGTTATGGTGGTGGTGGTGGAGGCAGTTATGGTGGTGGTGGTGGAGGCAGTTATGGTGGTGGTGGTGGAGGCAGTTATGGTGGTGGTGGTGGCGGCGGGTAGGGTGGTGGTGGAGGGGGAGGGTGATGGTGGTGGTGGTGGAGGCGGTTGTGGTGGTGGTGGAGGGGGAGGGTGATGGTGGTGGTGGTGGAGGCAGTTATGGTGGTGGTGGAGGCGGTTATGGTGGTGGTGGTGGAGGCAGTTATGGTGGTGGTGGTGGAGGCGGTTATGGTGGTGGTGGTGGAGGCAGTTATGGTGGTGGTGGTGGAGGCAGTTATGGTGGTGGTGGTGGAGGCAGTTATGGTGGTGGTGGTGGAGGCAGTTATGGTGGTGGTGGTGGAGGCGGTTATGGTGGTGGTGGTGGTGGAGGCGGGTATGGTGGTGGTGGTGGAGGCAGTTATGGTGGTGGTGGTGGAGGCAGTTATGGTGGTGGTGGTGGAGGCGGTTATGGTGGTGGTGGTGGAGGCAGTTATGGTGGTGGTGGTAGTAGTGACGCTTGATGGTTGTGGTGGCGGTAGTTGTGGTGGTTAAGTAGCAAAGCTGGTGTGAATGGTTATCAATGTGGTGTTCTTGGTGGTATAAGTATGGTATTATTATTATTATTGTTATTATTATTATTATTATTATTATTATTATTATTATTATTATTATTATTATTATTAGGAGGAGGAGGAGGAGAACCAAAACTCCATCAGCCTTACCAGATCCCTCACCAACATGGTCATCGCTCGGGAGGCAGACAACGAAATAGACCAAAGTGTAATAAGATAAATTAAAAGAAGAATCTCAGCAGAAAGACACCAGGCCCAAAAGGACGAGCTGGACCGTCTAACACAACCTGTCCACAGAAATGTGTAGAAAAATCCACACAGCACAGGAGCCAGGCGCCTCTAACTGGCTAACGTCGCTATCAATCAGAGCAAAAGGCTTCAGTCTCAACAAACAAAAATTTGTCGACGCCGTTGCTCTGAGATATGGCTGGCCGATTGAGGGCTGCCTGGTCTCTGTGCATGTGGATCACCGAATGATGTCACCCACACCATGACATGTAAGAAGGGAGGCTTCGTCTGTATTCGACACGATGAGGTGGGGGATCTGACAGCCAGCATGCTCGGGGAGGTATGCCAAGACGTCACTACCGAGCCGGCACTGCTTCCCCTGGACGGCGAACACCTTAGATACAGGACGGCCAATACTTCACAGGAGGCACGGGTCGAAGTGCCCGCGGATTCTGGGTGCGCGGACAGCGGGCATTCATGGACATCCACATATTCGACCCGATGGCTGCCTGTTACCGTGAGCTGCCCCTGCAAACCGCCCACCACAGGAACGAGCAGGAGAAGACAAGGGCATACGGTGAAAGAATCCAACATGTGGATCAGGGCAGCTTCACCCCCCTCGTCTTCACCACATCCGGCGGGATGGGTCCCAGGGCCCGATGCTTCAACGCACGCCTCGCGGAACTGATCTCAGAATAGAATCATCAGCCAAGGAGCCACGCTGGCGTCTGGATAAGGTGTTGCCTCTCGTTCTCCCTGCTCAGGTCGGCCATCCTATGTCTCAGGGGCACCAGACACTCTGGCCCAAAAGCCACCAACATCTCCAATATGGGCTATGAGGCCACAGTGGTGGAGAGTGACATTAGGGTGGGTCGGCAGCGACGTGAGTAGTGAAGGAGTAGTAGTAGGAGAGTATAAGGTGTTATGTATAGATTTAGTGCCACAGTCCACAGCCATTAGCGAACAGAGTTGGGGATAATGCCCTCCAATTCATGGAGCC
>NC_066531.1:1095764-1163264 GCF_024679095.1 Eriocheir sinensis
CCTTTCTTATGTTTCCCTTCCCTGTGTTTCCCTTTCCTGTGTTTCCCTTTCTTATGTTTCCCTTCCCTGTGTTTCCCTTCCCTGTGTTTCCCTTCCATGTGTTTCACTTCCATGTGTTTCCCTTTCCTGTGTTTCCCTTTCTTATGTTTCCCTTCCATGTGTTTCCTTTCCCTGTGTTTCCCTTCCCTGTGTCTCCCTTTCTTATGTTTCCCTTCCATGTGTTTCCCTTCCCTGTGTTTCCCTTCCCTGTGTTTCTCTTCCCTGTGTTTCCCTTTCTTGTGTTTCCCTTCCCTGTGTTTCCCTTCCCTGTGTTTCCCTTTCATGTGTTTCCCTTCCCTGTGTTTCCCTTCCCTGTGTTTCCCTTCCCTGTGTTTCCTTTCCCTGTGTTTCCCTTTCCTGTGTTTCCCTTTCTTATGTTTCCCTTCCATGTGTTTCCCTTTCTTATGTTTCCCTTCCCTGTGTTTCCCTTCCCTGTGTTTCCCTTCCTTTACCTTCTCCTCTCCCTCCCTTCCTTGGCTCCCTTCTTTCCCTCGTCTCTGTCGCTCCTTTCCCCTTCCTCTACTCCCCTCCCCCCCTCCCTCACCCGCATTCCTGGGAGTCACGTGACCACTATCTACCTGCTCATTAGCGTTATTACAACTGTATGTGTGTGTTCTCTCTCTCTCTCTCTCTCTCTCTCTCTCTCTCTCTCTCTGGGGGCTTCGTGGTGCAGTGGTTAGCACACTCGGCTCACAAGCGAGAGAGCCCGGGTTCGATTCCCGGGCGGAGTGGAAAAAAATTGAGCGGCTTTTCCGATACCCTACGCCCCTGTCCACCCAGCAGTGAATGGGTACCAGGTACTAATCGGGGTTGTGTCCCGTCTCCTGGGGTCTGTTCCCTTCTCATATAATTCCTTCCCCTTCTGCGTCTTTCCGGTATATGACCACAGATGTTGCGCCGACTAAACGAAACTTTCCAACTTCTCTCTCTCTCTCTCTCTCTCTCTCTCTCTCTCTCTCTTATCAGGTCTTGTTACTCACGGTGACAAATGAGACAGAGGAAGAGATTTGTCACCCCACCTTTCGCAGCGGCCAGGCGTTCTCCGCACACTGCAGCTCCCCCCCCCCCCCCCCACACACACACACGGCCACATATTCGACCCGGTAGCTCAATGGATAGAGCGTCTGCCTCACAACCAGAAGGACCGGGGTTTGATTCCCCGGGCGGGTGAAGATAAGTTGGGTTTATCGTCTTTCACGTGTAGCCCCTGTTCACCCAGCAGTGAGTAGGTACGCGACGTCAGGCGAGGAGTTGTGACCTCGTTGTGGCGGTGTGTTGTGTGTGAGTGGTCTCAGTCCTACCCAAAGATCGGTACTACGAGCTCTGTGCTCTTCCGTAGGGGAACGGCTGGCTGGCTGACCCGCAGCAGACCAAGAGCTGAATTACACACACACAAACACACACACACTGAGGTTCCATACACATTGACGTTCCTTATACACACGCCGTTCCGTTCACCTGGCGTTCTGTACACAAACGATGATCCGCACAAATGACCCTGCGTATACATGGCGTTCCACACACTAATGTTACGCACTACACACATTTCTTTCCTTACGCATGACGTCCTGTGCAAATCCAAGTCTATATATACCAAGTCAAGTCACTCTGCTTCAAAACTGCGACCGGTACGCGCAGGAGGCGGTTTGGGGGCGAAGCAGCGAGATGACGTCACTTGGAGCTAAAAAAATACCAGCCATTTCAGGGGTGACTAAAGTTTGGGCCGTGTGTGCACTTTGGACGTGCATGCTTGCTTTCTTTCACAGCGCGTTCAGGCAAGCCACTGACGAAAAAAATATGCCTTTTTATTGTGCTATTGCGTGACTGTAATTCCAATGCCTACAAACGGCGGTGTGGGGTGTGAGGGAGGGCATGTTGAAGTGATTGATTTAAATTAGTCCACCTTTCTTCGTTTTTTCTAAATCCCTGTGTCTACATTCTCTAGTTTGGCTCCAAGCAACGTCACGCATAAGCCACGCCTCGGCCGTGTCTCCTCCCACAAACCTGCGTGTGACTTGACTTGGTGTATATAGACTTAGGTGCAAATATCATTCCGTACTAATGACGCTCTATCCACATATCGTTAAGTACACACTGATGTTCCGTACACAAATGCCGTTCCACACACACATATATGCCGCTCCATGCACACACTCCGTTCCGTACATAAATCCCATTCTGTACACACTGATGTTCATACCTTACACACATGATATTCAGTACGCATATGATTTTCCACACTCAGTTGTATACATTTAAAGATTTTTCACTGCGTTAGTGCTGTTTCTCTGATGTATATAAACAACGTAGTAGTAGTAGAACTAGTAGTGGTGGTAGTAATAGTAGTGGTGGTAGTGGTAGTAGCAGTAGTGGTAGTGGTAGTGGTAGTACAGTAGTAGTAGTAGTAATAGTGGTAGTAGTAGAGAATAATAAGAAAATTATCGTACCATTATTTCCCCACCTCCTTTTCCCCGTCTATTATTCCTTCTTCCTCTCCTAATCTTCTCCCTCCGCATTTGTGATCAGTTTATGCATCATCTATTTTGGGAGGTTTCTATCATGGCAATAATGTGGCCCGTCGCTGCTACACGGTAAAGCCACAAATTTGGCCCGTCGCTGCTACCGGGTTAAATTTCAACCATTATTTATTTCGATTGTTGACAATTTCTAACGTTAAACATTTCCAACATCAATTATTTCATATATCTGACACATATCTAGTATTGACTATTTTCATTTGAAGCATATATAACAGTAAACGTTCCGAACATTGGCAGTGTTGTTACTTCGGAGTATCATTTTTTCTACTTTCTCTTTCGTACACACGCACGAAAGAAGAGGAGGCGTGTGGGGAAAAGAGGAGGTTAGGCTTGTGTATGTGGTGAGGGGAGGGAGACATGCAGCGGTTGGCGTGACAGGAAGAGATGGAAATGGATGGTCCGCTGTGGGGACCCTTAATTAACGGGAACACCCGGAAGAAGTATGCTATCAGGATATTTTGAATATCTTTTACAGCGCACAGAAACATTCCAAATATTCTTTCTTTGGGGAGGCGGTGGCTGAGTGGATAACGTGACGGCGCCGCGTTCAGGACGACGCAAGTTCAATCCCCGCCCGGTGCCACCAAGCTGGGATTTTTCAGCCGCCGCCGAGTGGCTTAAAACTACCCACATGCTGTCCAGAAGACCACCTATCAACCCGGACTCTAGATTCTAGGATTAAAGATGAGCTCCGGGAGGGCAGCATGAGCCAAGGCAAGATGGCGCCACTATAAACACTCGCCTGCGCCACAACGGGCTGGGCCATACCGTCAGGCCCCTCCAAAAAAAAATATATATATATATAAGCCCACCGGCGCTACAGGCGAAGATGTAAATAAATAAATAAATAAAAATAAATCTTAAATGTTTTGCGCTCGCACACACACACACACACACACACACACACACACACACACACACACACACACACACACACACACATTCCACACCTCTCAGCTGAGTAACCCACTGTACCAAAAATAGGCACGTTCACGCACACCAAGAATACAAACTCTCTCTCTCCCAAAGAACGGATACTTTGCTTCCATGCAGTTTCTCCACTCCGAACATGACCACTTAACCCGGTAGCAGCGACGGACCAAATTTGTGGCTTTACCGTGTACCAGAGACGGGCCAATTTTTTCCCATGATATAAACCCCCAAAATAGATGATGCCTAAACTGATCACAAATACGTTGATAGGTATATATTATGAAATGGTTTGCGTGAGAGATCATTTTTTTTCATCAATTCGCTTAGGGGGGCTTTTAAGAAACATGGTCCCCGCAGCTACCAGGTTAATGATACTTCCCCACGTCCCAATTTGTATTCCGTCACCCTTTCACACTTCTGCCCTTCTATCTCCATTTCCAAGCCCTATCCATTTTCCTATTCTTTCCCTACGCCTTTTTTTTAATGCGTATAGATTAGACCTTTCCCCTTGGCTTCCTAACACTTTTCACCATCACTTTTTACAGTATCCTCTTTTTCTGGATCAGTCTCACACTTTTTTTTAATGCGTATAGATCACACGTTTATCCATGCCTTCCTCTTTCCTCTTTCCACTACCACATCGCCTATCTATCCACACTTTTTACAGTATCCTATTTTTCTGGATCAGTCTCACACTTTTTTTCTATTTCTTTTGCCCCCACACTCACCTTTCTCCATGCCTCCCTCCCTCTATCCACCACCACATCGCCTGTCTATTCCCACATTTCTAAAGTGCCCCCTTTTCTGGATCAGTCTCACATATCTCTGTCAGTTTCGTCTACCCTTCTCACCCCATCACCTAAGTCTATATACACCAAGTCAAGTCATACGCAGGTTTGTGGGAGGAGACACGGCCGAGGCGTGGCTTATGCGTGACACTGCTTGGAGCCAAACTAGAGAATGTAGAAACAGGGATTTAGAGAAAACGAAGAAAGGCTGACTAATTTAAATCAATCACTTCATCATGCCCTCCCTCACACCCCACACCGCCGTTTGTAGGCATTGGAATACAGTCACGCAATAGCACAATAAAAAGGCATATTTTTTCCACCAGTGGCTTGCCTGAACGCGCTGTGAAAGAAGGCGAGAATGCACATCCAGAGTGCACACACGGCCCAAACTTTAGTCACCCCTAAACTGGCGGGCATTTTTTGGGGGGGGGCTCCAAGTGACGTCATCCCGCTGCTCCGCCCCAAAACCGCCTCCTGCGCGTACCGGTCGCAGTTTTGAAACAGAGTGACTTGACTTGGTATATACAGACTTAGCCCATCACCTCATCAACCCACACAGCTGCTTCGTCTCACCCCCTGGAGTTGTCACACAGGTATACGGGTTCACCTACTCACCCTGTGGTTCTGGTAGGCGGTGACGGCGGTGAACTTGGTCTCGGGGAAGATGAAGGTACTGAAGTTTTCGGTGCTAGACACGTCCTCGGACTTTGAATTGACGTACACCACATGGAAGCGCGGCTGGTACCGGTGCATGGAGTTGAGGATGATCTGGAAGAACCAAGAAGACGCGGGGTGAGGAAAGCGAGAGAAAAATTACTGAAAGATAGAAATTGTAACGGTGGAGTATGGTGGGGAATAGATTGTGGTGATGGTGATGGTGGTGATGTTATTGAGGTGAGGGTGGAAATGGTAACGCATAATGGTAGCCAAATGGTTGCTGTGATGGTGCATGGTGGTTGTGATGGTTTGGAAGTAAGGGTAGCTATGATAAACTGTATGGTAGGAAAACTTGTTGTGATGGTGTATGGTGGTTGTGATGGTTCGGAAGTAAGGGTAGCTATGATAAACTGTATGGTAGGAAAACTTGTTGTGATGGTGCATGGTGGTTGTGATGGTTTAGAAGTAAGGGTAGCTATGATAAACTGTATGGTAGGAAAACTTCTTGTGGTGATGGATGACCTATCTTCAGACCACGCCTGTTTACTTATGCAGGAGCAATTTTTTATTTACAGCAGAGTCAGTTCAAGGGCATAAAAAAAGGTAACAAATGTTTAAAAAAAAAAAGCCCGCTACTCACTGCCCCTATAAAGAGTTAGAGGAGTGGCCGAAAGATTGGTCAATTTCGGGAGGAGAGGTGTCCTGATACCCTCCTCTTGAAAGAGTTCAAGTCGTAGGCAGGAGGAAATACAGATGAAGGAAGATTGTTCCAGAGTTTACCAGCGTGAGGGATGAACGAGTGAAGATGCTGGTTAACTCTTGCGTAATGGATTTGGACAGTAAAGGGATGAGCGGGCTTTGTTTTTATTCTTATTTGTTTATTGCCCTTAAACTCTTTCCTTTACTGTAAAAAAGATAAAGAGATAGAGGAAATATAATCAAGAGAAAGACGAAGAAATTAGCATCTTCCAGGAGTAGGGGAAAGGAGGATAGAGGGAAGATCCAGCGTGAGGTTTTGGATTCATTATAAAATCCCAGCAATTTTATATGTTTATTGCCCTTGAACTCTTTCCTTTACTGTAAAAAAAGACAGAGATAGAGGAAATATAAGCAAGAGACGAAGAAATCAGCACCATCCAGGATTAGGGGAAAGGAGGATAGGGGGAAGATCCAGCGTGAGGTTCTAGATTCATTATAACCTCCCAGCAACTCTTTCCTTTAATGTGAAAAAGATAGAGAGATAGAGGAAATATAATCAAGAGAAAGTCGAAAAAATCAGCACCATCCAGGATTAGGGGAAAGGAGGGTAGGGGGAAGATCCAGTGTGAGGTTTTGGATTCATTACAACCTCCCAGCAACCCTTTCCTTTAATGTGAAAAAGATAGAGAGATAGAGGAAATATAATCAAGAGAAAGTCGAAAAAATCATCACCATCCAGGATTAGGGGAAAGAAGGATAGAGGGAAGATCCAGTGTGAGGTTCTAGATTCATTATAACCTCCCAGCAACTCTTTCCTTTAATGTGAAAAAGATAGAGAGATAGAGGAAATATAATCAAGAGAAAGTCGAAAAAATCATCACCATCCAGGATTAGGGGAAAGAAGGAAAGAGGGAAGATCCAGCGTGAGGTTCTAGATTCATTATAACCTCCCAGCAACTCTTTCCTTTAATGTGAAAAAGATAGAGAGATAGAGGAAATATAATCAAGAGAAAGTCGAAAAAATCATCACCATCCAGGATTTGGGGAAAGAAGGATAGAGGGAAGATCCAGCATGAGGTTTTGGATTCATTATAACCTCCCAGCAACCACTACAGACGGCCGTTGGTTCATTGACAAACTCTTCATCCGACCCACAGGCACACATACACAAACACAGACCAGGTAAAAACCACATACGCTGATTTTCGTACACACACATAGGCTACATACAGTAACACACACCAGGGATAGACACATGCATGGATTTTCGAACACATAGACAGACACTCAGACACATACATACAGAAGCACTGACCGTATAATAAACACGTACACTGATTTTCGGCTCTCACAATAAATATTTCAAAAAAGCCACAAGGTAGTCGGATTCTCCTGAGTGTTTTTCATATTCATGGCGCAGATCTCTTGTCAAACTATCACTTGGCTCATAAAACTACCCATGGAAATACCCACAACCTATACGAAAGCCGCACCAAATGTAGGTGTGTGTATCCCCGAAATGTTTGAGAATATGGGTCACCTAAGTCTATATACACCAAGTCAAGTCACACGCAGGTTTGTGGGAGGAGACACGGCCGAGGCGTGGCTTATGCGTGACACTGCTTGGAGCCAAACTAGAGAATGTAGAAACAGGGATTTAGAGAAAACGAGGAAAGGCGGACTAATTTAAATCAATCACTTCATCATGCCCTCCCTCACACCCCACACCGCCGTTTGTAGTCATTGAAATTACAGTCACGCAATAGCACAATAAAAAGACATATTTTTTCGTCAGTGGCTTGCCTGAACGCGCTGTGAAAGAAGGCGAGAATGCACATCCAGAGTGCACACAAGGCCCCAACTTTAGTCACCCCTGAACTGGTGGGTATTTTTTTTTTGGCTCCAAGTGACGTCATCCCGCTGCTCCGCCCCAAAAACCCCTCCTGCGCGTACCGGTCGCAGTTTTGAAGCAGAGTGACTTGACTTGGTATATATAGACTTAGATAAAAACATCCACCCGAACTCATTCGACCACCTCTTAGCAAACTCACGTGTCCGTTGTCATCCAGCTGGTTGTTGGTGAGCTTGAGCTTGTCGAAAGAGAGCACCTGCTTCATCCACTGGGCGCCTTTCGCGGGGGAGTCGGGGTGGACGTGGATGCGTGGGGGTGAGTTGGGGTCCGCCTTCCCCGCCACAATCCACGAGGAACTGAGGTGAAAGACGGAGGGAGGATTACGTAGATTTTGGAGGACTCACCAAGCGAGGGAAAAAGTTGGAAAGTTTCGTTTAGTCGGCGCAATATCTGTGGTCATATGCCGGAGAGACAGAAGGGGGAAGGAATTATAGGAGAAGGGAACAGATCCCAGGAGACGGGACACAACCTTCGATTAATACCTGGTACCCATTCACTGCTGGGTGGAAAGGGGCGTAGGGAATCTGAAAAGCCGCCCAAATTTTTCAACTCCGCCCGGGAATCGAACCCGGGCTCTCTTGGTTGTGAGCCGGGTGTGCTAACCACTGCACCACGAAGCCCCTTAACAAGCTCGGGAGGTACTACAAGGATATCAGGGAAGAATAGGTACGGTAAAAGTAAAGTTTGGGGCATATGCTATAGCTGTGTCTGTAGAGGAATAGCAGGAAGGAACAGCAGGGATAGAATGTGAAAAAGATGTCAAATGGAATAAAAATGGAAAGACTGTGGTCGGTATTATCAGACACTTCCGCTTATCATATCAGCTATCCATAAAGGTCAAAGAGGGGGTCAGTCGGGTTCTCATGAGTGTTTCTTGAGGTTCACGGTACAGAGGAAGAGTCACACTACCACCAGGGTCATAAAACTACTACTGGAAATGCCCACAACTCCTACGAAAGCCTTGTCAAATATGTGTTCTTGGGCAGCGAAATGACTTATATGACCCTGTATATTGCGTAGGCCGTAGAGAATGAGACGTGAGAATGAATGTATACTTTTAACCCCTGAGTGCAGATTTCCTACAAGAAGACATCACCAAGCTACAGGAATGGAACAAAAAGTGGCTGCTACAATTCAATGAAGAAAAACGTAAAGTCCTGCACCTTGGGAGCGGATATCCAGCACACCAATACCACATGGGAAACACTCCACTATCCACCACAGAGGGAGAGAAAGACCTGGGACTATATGTTACCAGGCTACCAGTGAAGGGATATCCAGCATGCCAATACCACATGGGAAACACTCCACTATCCACCACAGAGGCAGATAAAGACCTGGGAGTGTATGTTACCAGGCTACCAGTGAAGGGATATCCAGCACACCAATACCACATGGGAAACACTCCACTATCCAACACAGAGGCAGAGAAAGACCTGGGAGTGTATACCAGGCTACCAGTGAAGGGATATCCAGCACACCAATACCACATGGGAAACACTCCACTATCCACCACAGAGGCAGAGAAAGACCTGGGAGTGTGTGTTACCAGGCTACCAGTGAAGGGATATCCAGCACACCAATACCACATGGGAAACACTCCACTATCCACCACAGAGGCAGAGAAAGACCTGGGAGTGTGTTACCAGGCTACCAGTGAAGGGATATCCAGCACACCAATACCACATGGGAAACACTCCACTATCCACCACAGAGGCAGAGAAAGACCTGGGAGTGTATGTTACCAGGCTACCAGTGAAGGGATATCCAGCACACCAATACCACATGGGAAACACTCCACTATTCACCACAGAGGCAGAGAAAGACATGGAAGTATATATTATCAGGCTACCAGTGAAAACAAAATCCGTGCCAATCGCAGCAGACGGGTTAAGGGGAGTTTCGTTAGGATGTGCAAATGATATGATAAACGCGGTAAGGAACGCGGTAGGACATTGAATAGATGATGAGAAATGGAAATGGGTGTGTTTTGAGGTGAGGATAGTGGATGTGTGAAGTATATCATAAAAGTAATGAAAGACGCGGAATAGCTCAGTAAACTACGTGGAAAATGAGAAATAAGAATCAACGTGTACTTTTTGGAGGAAGGATAAGGTAGTGGGATGCATATGGGGTATAAACATATAGCCAGTACCGAGCTTTCAAGGGTTAAAAATGGCAAATTCTGAAAGTATAAGACCTTTTCAAATAGCCAAACTCTCTCTCTCTCTCTCTCTCTCTCTCTCTCTCTCTCTCTCTCTCTCTCTCTCTCTCTCTCTCTCTCTCTCTCTCTCTCTCTCTCTCTCTCTCTCTCTCTCTCTCTCTCTCTCTCTCTCTCTCTCACTCTCTCTCTCTCTCTCTCTCTCTCTCTCTCTCTCTCTCTCTCTCTCTCTCTCTCTCTCTCTCTCTCTCTCTCTCTCTCTCTCTCTCTCTCATGTACTTTCCCTCATAGTATCATAAGCACCTTGTTATCAAATCAGCGTTGAAGGCAAAAACTCTAACCAGTATGAGGTAGGAGGAATACTAGCCGACCTATAGATGCTCAGACGGGACCTCACATCTATTTCCCTATAAGAGGTTTACGCATACAAGGGCCTGAGCTAAGCTGGAATAATTCGATGACAAATGTTTAAAGGTAAGGACAGCAAAGGTGGGATGCATACAGGATGGGGAATGGAAAGGCTGTTGGAGGGGAAGGTTAGGAGGGAGGAAGGATATGTACGGGGTAGGGGTAAGCTTGAGTATAAATTGAGGGTCGTTTTATGGGACATTTCGCCGCCCAAGAACACATATTTGACAAGGCTTTCGTAGGAGTTGTGGGCATTTCCTGGGGTAGTTTTATGACCCTGGTAGTAGTCTGACGCTTCTTCTGTACCGTGAACCTAAAGAAACACATATTTGACAAGGCTTTCGTAGGAGTTGTGGGCATTTCCAAGGGTAGTTTTATGACCCTGGTGGTAGTCTGACGCTTCTTCTGTACCGTGAACCTAAAGAAACACATATTTGACAAGGCTTTCGTAGGAGTTGTGGGCATTTCCAGGGGTAGTTTTATGACCCTGGTGGTAGTCTGACCCTTCTTCTGTACCGTGAACCTAAAGAAACACTCATTAGAACCCGATTGACCCCCTCTTTGACCTTTAGAAATAGCTGATGTGATATTGCAAAATGTCTTGAAATACCAGCTAAATATCGTGTGTGTGTGTGTGTGTGTGTGTGTGTGTGTGTGTGTGTGTGTGTGTGTCGCCACGTAGGGTATGTTGCGTGATTTTTCTTCTTTTTGGTAACGCTGTATATGTTTTTTTTTTCTTAATGAACATCATCTATTAACCTAAATGAGTTTCATGTGCAATTGTTTTCTTTATATCCATCCTTCGTGTTTTTTTCTTCCGTTCTTTCATATGAAGAATAGATACAGATTACATTAGTTTACTTCTTCCTATTTATCTTTATTTTCCTTCCATTCCCATCCGCCCTTGCATATACGAATAATTATATACATGTTTTACGAATAATTACATGTTTTTTACCCCTAACTAACCTAACCTAACCTAACCTAACCTAATCTAACCTATTTATCTTTATTTTCCTTCCATTCCCATCCACCCTTGCATATACGAATAATTATATACATGTTTTACGAATAATTACATGTTTTTTACCCCTAACTAACCTAACCTAACCTAATCTAACCTATTTATCTTTATTTTCCTTCCATTCCCATCCTCCCTTGCATATACGAATAATTATATACATGTTTTACGAATAATTACATGTTTTTTTACCCCTAACTCACTTAACCTAACCTAATCTAACCTATTTATCTTTATTTTCCTTCCATTCCCATCCTCCCTTGCATATACGAATAATTATATACATGTTTTACGAATAATTACATGTTTTTTCCCCTAACTCACTTAACCTAACCTAACCTAACCTAACCTATTTATCTTTATTTTCCTTCCATTCCCATCCACCCTTGTATATACGAATAGTTATATACATGTTTTACGAATAATTACATGTTTTTTCCCCTAACTAACCTAACCTAACCTAACCTAACCTAACCTAACCTATTCATCTTTATTTTCCTTCCATTCCCATCCACCCTTGCATATACGAATAATTATATACATGTTTTACGAATAATTACATGTTTTTAACCCCTAACTCACTTAACCTAACCAAACTTAACCTAACCTAACCTAACCTAACCTATTCATCTTTATTTTCCTTCCATTCCCATCCACCCTTGCATATACGAATAATTACATGTTTTTCCCCCTAACGCACTTAACCTAACCTAACCTAACCTAATCTAACCTATTCATCTTTATTTTCCTTCCATTCCCATCCACCCTTACATATACGAATTATTACATGTTTTTTTCCCCTAACTAACCTAACCTAACCTAACCTAATCTAACCTATTTATCTTTATTTTCCTTCCATTCCCATCCACCCTTGTATATACAGATAATTACATGGTTTTTCCCCCTAACGCACTTAACCTAACCTAACCTAACCTAACCTAACCTAACCTAACTTAACCTAACCTAACTTGACCCAACCTAACCTAACCTATATTTATTTTCCTTCCATTCCCATCCACCCTTGCATATACAAATAATTACATGTTTTTTTTCCCCCTAGCTTACTTGTTTACAATAGACTCTTCCCATTTTCTCCATCTCTGCTGCCCTGTGTAGACCATTAGGCCTCTTGCAGTCTCCCTATGTTCTTATGTTCTTATGTTCTTCTACGTATTGCATATGCTTACCCCATTTCGTTAGTCTTTATTCCTATTTAGAGCGAATTCCTCACTTTTTTTACACGCGTGGTTACTTGTAAGTGGGGGAGGGCGACGCTGTGTGTGCGGAGGGGGTGAGGGAGAAGATGAGGTGATAGCGAGGGTGACTCACAGCGCGGTGGAGTGAGGGAGGGAGGTGGGAGAGAACAGGGCGGGCAGAGGAAGGACGTGAGGTTGAGGAGGAGACGGGAGCAGTAGGCAGTGGGGGATAGATCAAGAGGGTAGAGACAGGGGGGAGATAGGAGGGTTAAGAGGGAGGGGAGAGTAGAGGATAGGGAGAAGAGGGAAGAGCCGTAAGAACATAGTCTGCAAGAGGCCGGTAGGTCTGTACAAGGCAGCTCCTTTGAACCTAAGCTCCCGTGAACCTAACCCCACCTAATGTCGCTGTCCATGAATTTATCTAATATATTTTTGAATGTGACAGTTGTATTGGCTAAGCCTATTCCACTCATCCACCATTCTGTTAGTAAACCAATTTTTGCCTATGTCCCTGTTGAATCTGAATTTATCCAGTTTAAACCCATTACTTCGTGTCTTACCCGGTTCTCTTACCACCAAAACCTTATGAATATCTCCCTTATTAAAGCCCTTCAGCCATTTAAAAACCTCGATCATGTCTCCACGCACCCTTCGCCTTTCTAGAGAATGCAAGTTTAACTGTTTGAGTCTTTCCTCGTATGGCAAGTTTCTCAACCCCTGAATCATCTGAGGAGAAGACGGGAGCAGTAGATGGTGGGGGATAGATCAAGAAGGTAGAGGACAAGGGAGAGATAGGAGGTGGAAGGGGGAAAGTTGGAAAGTTTTGTTCAGTCGGCGCAACATCTGTGGTCATATGCCGGAGAGAGACAGAAGGGGAAGGAATTATAGGAGAAGGGAACAGACCCCAGAAGACGGAACACAACCCCCGATTAATACCTGGTACCCATTCACTGCTGGGTGGACAGGGGCGTAGGGTATCGGAAAAGCCGCCCAAATGTTTCCACTCCGCCCGGGAATCGAGCCTGGGCTTTCTCGGTTGTGAGCCGAGTGTGCTAACCACTGCACCACGAAGCCCCAAGGTGGGAGGGGGAAGTAAGGAGGTATGGGAAGGGAGGGATGATCAGGAGTGGAGTGGGGGAAGAAATGAGCGAGGGCAAGGAGAGGAGGGGAGTGGGTTCAGGAGAGGGAGGTGGTGTGGGAGCCGAGAGGAGGATGAATGCGTGGGGAGAAGGGGAGAGGAATGAGTAACGCAGAAGAGGGGAGGGAGAGGAGAGGGGAGGGAGGGATTTAAGGTGCATGAATATATCACTCACTCGTGCACTGACCTTTGTGCTCCTCCTCCTCCTCCTCCTCCTCCTCCTCAACAGTTACGGCCTTCAAGAATAGATTAGACAAGTGTTTTGAGTCCAACCAGCAACTAAGATATTACTCATTGTCGTAATAACGGTAAGTTCTTTCGAATACTGGTGTCCTTGTCCGCTTTTATCGCCCGGTTAGTGGTAGCAGTAATGGTAGTTCTTTCCTCTTTCCTACATAATTTCCATGCACGTTTTCCATGGTTCTTTTTCCTTTCCTGCTAGCTTTGGCTGGAGGGATGGGGGGGTGGGGAGGAGCCTTCGTCTTTCCTGTCCTTCATCTTCCACCTTTGATTAGATAGTTAGTGTAGCTTGTCACAAACAGCCTCGTAAGGACTAGCAGGTCTGCTGTTGTTTGTTCCTTCTTTGTGTTCTTTTGTGTTCCTCCGCCATCTTCTCTGGCTTTTATCATACTCATTTCCTTTCCCTTCATTTAGAATACTCTTCCTTTATTTTCCTCAATTCCAAATTTTCCTCCTCCTCCTCCTCCTCCTCCTCCTTCCTAACCTCCATCTCCACGATCTTCCTCACCACTTACTCTTTTTACCATTCTTCTCCCTCCTCCTCCTCCTCCTCCTCCTCCTCCCGTTTTTCTATCATACTTTCCTCCCTCTTCATCAAACAATTCTTCCCCTCCACTCATGCACACCTGTCCTTCCCTTGCACGACACCTGGGTTGGTATTACAAGAGGAGATCAATCGGGTTTTACTGAGTGGTTCTTTAAGTTCACGGTACAGAAGAAGGGTCACACTACCACCAGGGTCATAAAACTACTACTGGAAATGCCCACAACTCCTACGAAAGCCTTGTAAAATATATGCTTCTTTAGGTTCACGGTACAGAAGAAGGGTCACACTACCACCAGGGTCATAGAACTACTACTGGAAATGCCCACAACTCCTACGAAAGCCTTGTAAAATATATGCTTCTTTAGGTTCACGGTACAGAAGAAGGGTCACACTACCACCAGGGTCATAAAACTACTACTGGAAATGCCCACAACTCCTACGAAAGCCTTGTAAAATATATGCTTCTTTAGGTTCACGGTACAGAAGAAGGGTCACACTACCACCAGGGTCATAAAACTACTACTGGAAATGCCCACAACTCCTACGAAAGCCTTGTAAAATATATGCTTCTTTAGGTTCACGGTACAGAAGAAGGGTCACACTACCACCAGGGTCATAAAACTACTACTGGAAATGCCCACAACTCCTGCAAAAGCCTTGTCAAATAGGTGTTCTTGGGCGGGGAAATGTCTTGTAATGCGACACCTGGGAGATTGACTTACCTGTGGAAAGCGTACCGGTAGCGCTTGTCGTCCACGGGGATAAAGTCCATCATCAGCATGTAATCGCTGGCCGGGTCCATCCCCATCAGGCGAACTTGGAAGGTTGGAAACATGCGTCTGGGAAAGAGCAAGGAAAGGTGGATAATCCGGGGTTCTTTGCAAGGTGGATTCAGTGTTAGTGGAAAGCGTCGGGGTATGAGAAGGGAAAGAGGTGGATAATCTGAGGTTCTTTGCAAGGTGGATTCAGTGTTAGTGGAAAGCGTCGGGGTATGAGAAGGGAAAGAGGTGGATAATCTGGGGTTCTTTGCAAGGTGGATTCAGTGTTGGTGGAAAACGTCGGGGTATGAGAAGGGAAAAGTGGATAATCTGAGGTTCTTTGCAAGGTGGATTCAGTATTAGTGGAGAGCGTCGGGGTATGAGAAGGGAAAGAGGTGGATAATCTGGGGTTCTTTGCAAGGTGGATTCTGTATTAGTGGAAAACGTCGGGGTATGAGAAGGGAAAGAGGTGGATAATCTGTGGTTCTTTGAGAGGTGGATTCAGTGGAAAGTCGGGGTATGAGAAGGGAAAGAGGTGGATAAACTGAGGTTCTTTGCAAGGTGGATTCAGTATTAGTGGAGAGCGTCGGGGTATGAGAAGGGAAAGAGGTGGATAATCTGAGGTTCTTGGAGAGGTGGATTGAGTGTTAGTGGAAAGCGTCGGGGTATGAGAAGGGAAAGGTGGATAATCTGGGGTTCTTTGAGTGGTGGATTCAGTATTAGTGGAGAGCGTCGGGGTATGAGAAGGGAAAGAGGTGGATAAACTGAGGTTCTTTGCAAGGTGGATTCAGTATTAGTGGAGAGCGTCGGGGTATGAGAAGGGAAATAGGTGGATAATCTGAGGTTCTTTGCAAGGTGGATTCAGTATTAGTGGAAAACGTCGGGGTATGAGAAAGGTGGATAATCTGAGTCTGGGGAAATTGGATTCTGTGTTGGAAAGGTGGATAATCTGGGAAAGCGTCGGGTATGAGAAGGAAAGAGGTGGATAATCTGAGGTTCTTGGAGAGGTGGATTCAGTATTAGTGGAAAGCGTCGGGGTATGAGAAGGGAAAGGTGGATAATCTGAGGTTCTTGGAGAGGTGGATTCAGTATTAGTGGAAAACGTCGGGGTATGAAGGAAAAAAGAGGTTGATAATCTGAGGTTCTTGGAGAGGTGGATTGAGTGTTAGTGGAAAGCGTCGGGGTATGAGAAGGGAAAGGTGGATAATCTGAGGTTCTTGGAGAGGTGGATTCAGTATTAGTGGAAAACGTCGGGGTATGAGAAGGGAAAGAGGTGGATAATCTGGGGTTCTTTGCAAGGTGGATTCAGTGTTAGTGGAAAACGTCGGGGTATGAGAAGGGAAAAAGGTGGATAATCTGGGGTTCTTTGCAAGGTGGATTCAGTGTTAGTGGAAAGCGTCGGGGTATGAGAAGGGAAAGAGGTGGATAACCTGGGGTTCTTGGAGAGGTGGATTCTGTGTTAGTGGAAAGCGTCGGGGTATGAGAAGGGAAAGGTGGATAATCTGGGTTCTTGGAGAGGTGGATTCAGTTTTAGTGGAGAGCATCGGAGCGAGAAGGAAAAGAGAGAAGGGAAGGTGGATAATCTGGGGGGTTCTTTGGTGGGGTGGAAAACGTCGGGGTATGAGAAGGAAAGAGGTGGACAATCTGGGGTTCTTTGCAAGGTGGATTCATTATTAGTGTAAAACGTCGGGTATGAGAAGGGAAGGTGGATAATCTGGGGTTCTTTGCAAGGTGGATTCAGTGTTAGTGGAAAACGTCGGGGTATGAGAAGGGAAAGAGGTGGATAATCTGAGGTTCTTTGCAAGGTGGATTCAGTGTTAGTGGAAAGCGTCGGGGTATGAGAAGGGAAAGAGGTGGATGATCTGGGGTTCTTTGCAAGGTGGATTCAGTGTTGGTGGAAAACGTCGGGGTATGAGAAGGGAAAGCTGGATAATCTGTGGTTCTTGGCGAGGTGGATTCAGTGTTAGTGGAAAGCGTCGGGGTATGAGAAGGGAAAGAGGTGGATAATCTGGGGTTCTTTGCAAGGTGGATTCAGTGTTAGTGGAAAGCGTCGGGGTATGAGAAGGGAAAGAGGTGGATAATCTGAGGTTCTTTGCAAGGTGGATTCTGTGTTAGTGGAAAACGTCGGGGTATGAGAAGGGAAAGAGGTGGATAATCTGGGGTTCTTTGCAAGGTGGATTCAGTATTAGTGGAAAGCGTCGGGGTATGAGAAGGAAAAGAGGTGGATAATCTGGGTTTCTTGGAGAGGTGGATTCGAAAGCGTCGGGTATGAGAAGGGAAAGGTGGATAAACTGAGGTTCTTGGTGGATTCAGTGTTAGTGGAAAGCGTCGGGGTATGAGAAGGGAAAGAGGTGGATAATCTGAGGTTCTTGGAGAGGTGGATTCTGTGTTAGTGGAAAGCGTCGGGGTATGAGAAGGGAAAGGTGGATAAACTGAGGTTCTTGGAGAGGTGGATTCAGTATTAGTGGAAAACGTCGGGTATGAGAAGGGAAAAGTGGATAATCTGAGGTTCTTTGCAAGGTGGATTCAGTGTTAGTGGAAAGCGTCGGGGTATGAGAAGGGAAATGTAAGTGGGCCTGAGGTTCATTTGAAGGTGGAATTAACCCTTTGATTTCGGACTTCCTACAAGAAGACATCACCAAGCTACAGGAGTGGAGCAAAGGTGGCTTATACTATTGTTAAGTCCTGCTCCTTGGGAGGGGATATCCAGCATACCAATACCACATGGGAAACACTCCAGCAACGTTGCCAAATTGTCGTACACTGAACATTGCATTTGTCATTTTAAGGCTCCAAGACTGTCTTAACCACACAAATAACGATAGGAAATTTAAGTTAGCGTTAAAACTGTTAAATATTGATGGGTTTCGTTTTTTTTGCTATAGTTATCGGTCAAAAACTACAAAAATGCAATGCGCTGAGTACGATAATTTGACAACGCTGCACTCCACTATCCACCACGGAGGCAAAGACAGACCTGGGAGTGTATGTTACCGGGCTACCAGTGAAGGGATATCCAGCACACCAATACCACATGGGAAACACTCCACTATCCACCACAGAGGCAGAGAAAGACCTGGGAGTGTATGTTACCAGGCTACCAGTGAAGGGATATCCAGCACACCAATACCGCATGGGAAACACTCCACTATCCACCACAGAGGCAGAGAAAGACCTGGGAGTGTATGTTACCAGGCTACCAGTGAAGGGATATCCAGCACACCAATACCACATGGGAAACACTCCACTATCCACCACAGAGGCAGAGAAAGACCTGGGAGTGTATGTTACCAGGCTACCAGTGAAGGGATATCCAGCACACCAATACCACATGGGAAACACTCCACTATCCACCACAGAGGCAGAGAAAGACCTGGGAGTGTATGTTACCAGGCTACCAGTGAAGGGATATCCAGCACACCAATACCACATGGGAAACACTCCACTATCCACCACAGAGGCAGAGAAAGACCTGGGAGTGTATGTTACCAGGCTACCAGTGAAGGGATATCCAGCACACCAATACCACATGGGAAACACTCCACTATCCACCACAGAGGCAGAGAAAGACCTGGGACTATATGTTACCAGGCTACCGGTGAAGGGATATCCAGCACACCAATATAACATGGGAAACACTCCACTATCCACCACAGAGGCAGAGAAAGACCTGGGAGTGTATGTCACCAGGCTACCAGTGTAGGGATATCCAGCACACCAATACCACATGGGAAACACTCCACTATCCACCACAGAGGCAGAGAAAGACCTGGGAGTGTAGGTCACCAGGCTACCAGTCAAAGCCAAATCCGTGCCAATCGCAGTGGACGGGTTAAGGAGAAGCGGAACAAGAGGACAAAAAGAAAGGAAAGTAAGAGAACATTGTAGATGGAAAATAAAAGAGGAAGAAAAGAAGAAAAGAGAGGAAGTTAAACAGGAAAGAAAAACATAAATATGAAATTTTAAGGATAAAACATGAAAGGGAACCGAATAATGAAGAAACTATGTTGAATGAGAGTGATTAGGAGATGATGAAATAACAGAATAAAAAAAAATGGTAAGGAAGAGGAATTGATAAAAAAGAATATTAGATAAGAAAATACTTGAGAAGAGAGAACTTTGCAAAACAAACAATGAATGAAAAAAAAATACGTCTGGGGTATATACTTAAGGTACTCCAGGGTATCCCAACGGTAACTCCACCTGACCCCCACTACCAGGCACCCAACAGCGTAACTATTCCCTCCCTACCCCCTTACTCATAGGGAGGCGGTGGCTGAATGGATAGCGTTGCGGCACCGCGTTCAGAACGATGCGAGTTCAATCCCCGCCCGGTGTCACCAAGCTGGGATTCTTCAGCCGCCGCCGAGTGGCTTAAAACTACCCACATGCTGTCCAGAAGACCACCTATCAATCCGGACTCTAGATTCTAGGATTAAAGATGAGCTCCGGGAGGGCAGCATGAGCCAATGCAAGATGGCGCCACTATAAACACTCGCCTACGCCAGAACGGGCTGGGCCGAACATCAGGCCCCACCGGGAAGAAGCCTACCGGCGTGACGTAAAAAAAAAAGTTTCCAGAGCAACCAAACCTTTGAAATAGCACCACAAACACCACTGACAGCTACACCAATGTCACCACTATCACCACCACCACCACCACTACCACCGTCAGACAAGAAAAACTGCAATGAAAAAAAATACATATAAACATAAGGAATAAGCAGCAACACAGTAATCCTCTCAACATGGGGCAGTCAAAACACACCACCAACAAGAGAGCAATGAGGCGACGTTACAACAACAGCTGGTAAAAGAAAGGATGGAGAGGAGATTTACACATGGACACCACACAGCAGGGGACAGAAAGACACGGACAAGGAAAGAGATAAGAGGAAGGAAAGTATGCGAGAGAGGAAGCATACGTGATTTATTTTTATTTCTTTATTATTTCGCGGCCTGTTGCACCGGTAGGCTTCTTCCCGGTGGGGCCTGGTGGTCGACCCAAGGCTTCTTCCCGGTGGGGCCTGGTGGTCGACCCAAGGCTTCTTCCCGGTGGGGCCTGGTGGTCGACCCAAGGCTTCTTCCCGGTGGGGCCTGATGGTCGACCCAAGGCTTCTTCCCGGTGGGGCCTGGTGGTCGACCCAAGGCTTCTTCCCGGTGGGGCCTGATGGTCGTCCCAAGGCTTCTTCCGGTGGGGCCTGATGGTCGACCCAAGGCTTCTTCCAGTGGGGCCTGTTGGTCGACCCAAGGCTTCTTCCCGGTGGGGCCTGATGGTCGACCCAAGGCTTCTTCCCGGTGGGGCCTGATGGTCGACCCAAGGCTTCTTCCCGGTGGGGCCTGATGGTCGACCCAAGGCTTCTTCCCGGTGGGGCCTGATGGTCGACCCAAGGCTTCTTCCAGTGGGGCCTGATGGTCGACCCCCAAGGCTTCTTCCGGTGGGGCCTGATGGTCGACAAGGCTTCTTCCCAGTGGAATGATGGTCGACCCAAGGCTTCTTCCCGGTGGGGCCTGATGGTCGACCCAAGGCTTCTTCCAGTGGGGCCTGATGGTCCCAAGGCTTCTTCCAGTGGGGCCTGATGGTGGACCCAAGGCTTCTTCCCGTTGGGGCCTGATGGTCGACCAGCCTGATGGTCGACGGCTTCTTCCGGTGGGGCCTGATGGTCGACCCAGGGCTTCTTCCCGGTGGGGCCCGCGTCCCTCCTGGAGCTCCTGAACGCGGGGCCGTCACGCTAACCACTCAGCCACCGCCTCCCCGTTGACGATGTAAATTACTTGACAAAAGGACGATGAGATAGAGAGATAATGATACGAGTTGAAGACGGGGACCAGCCAACTGCAGCCGAGGAGTAATAAAAAGAAAAATGCAACGCCACTAATGAGCAGAGATGACACACACCAACAGACTCCCAAAGACGGACGAGGGAAAGGGAAGACACATCAAGATTAGCGACGCAAACGCAAGAAAAAAAAAGATACAAAGCAAAATGAAGAATGGGAAAGAAAACAGGTGACCCAAATGAGGAAGGAACGAGGGAAGAGACAAAAAGTTAAGGAAAGAAAGCGTAACCAAATGATGCTCTAAAATGGGTGACGTGAAAAATAAGAAAGAGCAAGGAGATTAATGAGGAACAAAAATATTAACCCAAATGAGGAAGAAACGAGGGAAGAGACAAAAAGTTAAGGAAAGAAAACGTAACCAAATGATGATCAAAAATGGGTGACGTGAAAAATAAGAAAGAGCAAGGAGATTAATGAGGAACAAAAATATTAACCCAAATGAGGAAGGAGCGAGACACAGACAAAAATATACCGAGGGAAAGCCTAAGAAAACAACAATATAAAATGGATGACGTAAAAATATAAGAAGAAGAATGAGAAACAAAAATATTAACCCAAATGAGGAAGGAGCGAGACACAGACAAAAAGATAGCGAGGGAAAGCCTAAGAAAACAATAATATAAAATGGATGGCGTAAAAATATAAGAAGAATAATGAGGAACAAAAATATTAACCCAAATGAGGAAGGAGCGAGACACAGACAAAAAGATAGCGAGGGAAAGCCAAAGAAAACAATAATATAAAAAGGATGACGTAAAAATATAAGAAGAAGAACGAGAAGAAAAAAAGAGTTCACCCAAATGAGAAATAAAGATTAAGAAGGCAAGCAAAGCAAATGATTATCGAAAAAGGATGTGTAAATAAAAATAAAGGACAAAGCAAAATGAGCAATAAGATTTTTTTTTTTTTTTTTTTTTACAGCAAAGGAGACAGTTCAAGGGCACACAAAAAGCAAACATTAATAAAAAAAAAAGCCCGCTACTCACTGCTCCTAAAAAGAATCCAAAGAGGTGGCCGAAAGATAGGTCAGTTTCGGGAGGAGAGGCGTCCTGATACCGGTTATCCCAAATGAGGAAAGAACGAGGGAAGAGACAAAAAGATATAGAAGGAAAGCACAAACAAATAATAGTCTCAAATGTTTGGTACAAATATAGAGAAAACGACACAGCAAGAAGAATAACGATGAAGAAAAAAAGTTCACCCAAATGAGAAAGAAACGTGGTAGGCGGTGGCTGAGTGGTAGCGTGCTGGGCCCACATTCACCACGTGATGGACGACGCTGGTTCGAATCCCCACGCTACCACCTCGGATTTTCCAGTCACCGCCGAGTGGCTTAAAACTACCCACATGCTGTCCTGAAGACCACCCATCAACCCGGACTCTAGAGGAAACCGTCCAAGAATCAAGAAGGAGTTCCGGGGGGCAGCATGAGCCAAGAGAAGATGGCGCCACTATAAACACTTGCCTGCGCCATGACGAACTGGGGCCGAACACCATCCAGGCCCCACAAGCAAGCCTACCGGCGTAATAGGCGGAAACGTAAAAGAAAAACAAAAAAGGGGCAACTGGGTATAGAAGAAAAGATTAAGCATTATAATCTTATGGTGTGAAAAAGGAAAAGAAACAGAATGACAGTAATAATGGGAAAAGGAAAACAGTTAATCCAAATGAGTATGAAAACGAGACAATTGGATAAAGAAGGAAAAACATAAACAAACAATAATCTAAATGGATGATGATAAAATAAGGGAAAGAGAAAAAGTAAGAATGAGAAGAAAGAAACAAAATGAACCCAGATAAGGAAGACAACGGGACAAGACACAAAGAGATAGAGAAGGAAAAACAAGAAGAAAGAAACAAAATGAACCCAGATAAGGAAGACAACGGGACAAGACACAAAGAGATAGAGAAGGAAAAACAAGAAGAAAGAAACAAAATGAACCCAGATAAGGAAGACAACGGGACAAGACACAAAGAGATAGAGAAGGAAAAACAAGAAGAAAGAAACAAAATTAACCCAGATAAGGAAGACAAGGACAAGACAAAGATAGAGAAGGAAAACAAGAAGAAAGAAACAAAATGAACCCAGATAAGGAAGACAACGGGACAAGACAAAGAGATAGAGAACGAAAAACAAGAAGAAAGAAACAAAATGAACCCAGATAAGGAAGACAACGGGACAAGACAAAGAGATAGAGAAGGAAAAACAAGAAGAAAGAAACAAAATGAACCCAGATAAGGAAGACAACGGGACAAGACACAAAGAGATAGAGAAGGAAAAACAAGAAGAAGGAAACAAAATGAACCCAGATAAGGAAGACAACGGGACAAGACACAAAGAGATAGAGAAGGAAAAACAAGAAGAAGGAAACAAAATTAACCTAGATAAGGAAGACAACGGGACAAGACACATAGAGAGAGAGAAGCAAAAACACGAACAAATAAACAAAATGAACCCAGATAAGGAAGACAACGGGACAAGACACAAAGAGATAGAGAAGGAAAAACAAGAAGAAAGAAACAAAATGAACCCAGATAAGGAAGACAACGGGACAAGACACAAAGAGATAGAGAAGGAAAAACAAGAAGAAAGAAACAAAATGAACCCAGATAAGGAAGACAACGGGACAAGACACAAAGAGATAGAGAAGGAAAACAAGAAAACAAATAATAATCTAAATGGATGATCTTAAAATAAGGGAAAAATAAAAAGTAAGAATGAGAAGAAAGAAACAAAATGAACCCAGATAAGGAAGACAACGGGACAAGACACAAAGAGATAGAGAAGGAAAACAAGAAAACAAATAATAATCTAAATGGATGATGTTAAAATAAAATAAAATAACGAAACAAGGAGAATAATGAGAAAGAACAAAACTAACCCAATATAGAAGACCGACCAGATTTTTTTTTTTTTTTTTTACAGCAAAGGAGACAGTTCAAGGGCGTAAAAAAATATTAAAAAAAAGCCCGCTACTCACTGCTCCTGAACAGAAGTCGAAGGAGTGGCCAAAAAGAGGGGTCAATTTCTTTCTTTCCAGAGTTTACCAGCGTGAAGGACGAAAGAGTGAAGATGCTGGTTGACTCTTGCATAAGGGGTTTGGACAGTATAGGGATGAAAGAGTGAAGATGCTGGTTGACTCTTGCATAAGGGGTTTGGACAGTATAGGGATGAAAGAGTGAAGATGCTGGTTGACTCTTGCATAAGGGGTTTGGACAGTATAGGGATGAAAGAGTGAAGATGCTGGTTAACTCTTGCATAAGGGGTTTGGACAGTATAGGGATGAAAGAATGAAGATGCTGGTTAACTCTTGCATAAGGGGTTTGGACAGTATAGGGATGAAAGAGTGAAGATGCTGGTTGACTCTTGCATAAGGGGTTTGGACAGTATAGGGATGAAAGAGTGACGATGCTGGTTGACTCTTGCATAAGGGGTTTGAACAGTATAGGGATGAAAGAGTGAAGATGCTGGTTGACTCTTGCATAAGGGGTTTGGACAGTATAGGGATGAAAGAGTGACGATGCTGGTTGACTCTTGCATAAGGGGTTTGAACAGTATAGGGATGAAAGAGTGAAGATGCTGGTTGACTCTTGCATAAGGGGTTTGGACAGTATAGGGATGAAAGAGTGAAGATGCTGGTTGACTCTTGCATTAGGGGTTTGGACAGTATAGGGATGAAAGAGTGAAGATGCTGGTTGACTCTTGCATTAGGGGTTTGGACAGTATAGGGATGAAAGAGTGAAGATGCTGGTTGACTCTTGCATAAGGGGTTTGGACAGTATAGGGATGAAAGAGTGAAGATGCTGGATGACTCTTGCATAAGGAATTTGGACGGTATAAAAATGAGGGAATGAAAATGCTGGTTGACTCTTGCATAAGGAGTTTGGACGGTATAGGAATGAAAATGCTCGTTGACTCTTGCATAAGGGATTTGGACGATATAGAAAATGAAGGAGTGAAAATGCTGGTTGACTCTTGCATAAGGAATTTGGACGGTATAGGGATGAAAGAGTGAAGATGCTGGTTGACTCTTGCATAAGGGGTTTGGACAGTATAGGGATGAACGAGTGAAGATGCTGGTTGACTCTTGCATAAGGGGTTTGGACAGTATAGTGATGAAAGAGTGAAGATGCTGGTTGACTCTTGCATAAGGGGTTTGGACAGTATAGGGATGAAAGAGTGACGATGCTGGTTGACTCTTGCATAAGGGGTTTGAACAGTATAGGGATGAAAGAGTGAAGATGCTGGTTGACTCTTGCATAAGGGGTTTGGACAGTATAGGGATGAAAGAGTGAAGATGCTGGTTGACTCTTGCATAAGGGGTTTGGACAGTATTGGGATGAAAGAGTGAAGATGCTGGTTGACTCTTGCATAAGGGGTTTGGACAGTATAGGGATGAAAGAGTGAAGATGCTGGTTGACTCTTGCATAAGGGGTTTGGACAGTATAGGGATGAAAGAGTGAAGATGCTGGTTGACTCTTGCATAAGGGGTTTGAACAGTATAGGGATGAAAGAGTGAAGATGCTGGTTGACTCTTGCATAAGGGGTTTGGACAGTATAGGGATGAAAGAGTAAAGATGCTGGTTGACTCTTGCATAAGGGGTTTGGACAGTATAGGGATGAAAGAGTGAAGATGCTGGTTGACTCTTGCATAAGGGGTTTGAACAGTATAGGGATGAAAGAGTGAAGATGCTGGTTGACTCTTGCATAAGGGGTTTGGACAGTATAGGGATGAAAGAGTGACGATGCTGGTTGACTCTTGCATAAGGGGTTTGGACAGTATAGGGATGAAAGAGTGAAGATGCTGGTTGACTCTTGCATAAGGGGTTTGGACAGTATAGGGATGAAAGAGTAAAGATGCTGGTTGACTCTTGCATAAGGGGTTTGGACAGTATAGGGATGAGCATGAGTAGAAAGTCGTGTGCAGCGGGGCCGCGGGAGGGGGGGAGGCATGCAGTTAGCAAGTTCAGAAGAGCAGTCAGCGTGAAAATATCGATAGAAGATAGAAAGAGAGGCAACATGGCGGCGGAATTTAAGAGGTAGAAGACTATCAGTAGGTGGAGGAGAGCTGATGAGACGAAGAGCCTTTGACTCCACTCTGTCAAGGAGAGCTGTGTGAGTGGAGCCCCCCCACACGTGAGATGCACACTCCATACGATAAGATGATAAGATAAAGAAGGAAAGAATAATGAAAAAAATAATCCCAAATGGTTGATGCAGAAATAAAAGAGAGACAAAACAAGAAGAACAATGAAAAAGGAAAAAAAAAGTTATCCCTAATGAGGAAGACAAGAGATAGGAGAGATAGAAGGAATAAAGAAGAAAAATATAAACGAACAAAAATCTGAGATGAATGGTCCAAAAAAAATAATGAGCGAGAAAATACAAAAAGGATAAAAAAGTCAACTCAAAAAAAGACGAGACGAGAGAAAAAAAAAGATAAAGAAGGAAAACAAAAACAGACAATAAAGTGAAGTACAAGATAAAAAGAAAAAAAAGTTCAGAGCAAGAAAAATAAAGATGAAAAAAATTAACCTCAAAAAAGGCAACGAGTTAAGCAAAATAATGAGAAAGAATCATCACTCACGGAAACCATTTCATTTTATGAGGTTTATATCATGGCAGAAATTTGGCCCGTCGCTGCTACATGGTAAAGCAACAAATTTGGCCCGTCGCTGGTACACGGTAAAGCCACAAATTTGGCCCGTCGCTGCTACATGGTAAAGCAACAAATTTGGCCCATCGCTGGTACACGGTAAAGCCACAAATTTGGCCCGTCGCTGGTACACGGTAAAGCCACAAATTTGGCCCGTCGCTGGTACACGGTAAAGCCACAAATTTGGCCCGTCGCTGGTACACGGTAAAGCCACAAATTTGGCCCGTCGCTGCTACCGGGTTAAGAAACATTATCCCCGCAGCTACCGGGTTAAGGAGGAGACAATAATGTGAAAAAGAAAAGCGTAAACAAGCAATAATCTTACATGGATGATAACAAGAGAAATAGGGTAAAAAAAACAGAGGAAAAATAATAATGAACAAAAATTAAAGAGTTAACCAGAAAGAAGGTGAGAAGCAGTTAAGTTAAAGACAATTGATTAAGGAAGAAGAAAAAATATAAACACATCCGAAATACTGGACTGATTGTACAGGAAGAAAAATATAGAGAGGAGGAAAGCAAAATAGAGAAGATTCATGAACCAAAAAAGCTAACCTAATGGGGCAAAGGGGAGGCGGTGGCTGAATGGATAGCGTGCCGGCACCGCGTTCAGGACGACGCGAGTTCAATTCCCGCCCGGTGCCGCCAAGCTGGGATTTTTCAGCCGCCGCCGAGTGGCTTAAAACTACCCACATGCTGTCCTGAAAACCACCTATCAACCACCTATCAACCCGGACTCTAGATTCTAGGATTAAAGATGAGCTCCGGGAAGGCAGCATGAGCCAGTGCAAGATGGCGCCACTATAAACACTCGCCTGCGCCAGAACGGGCTGGGCCGACCATCAGGCCCCACCGGGAAGAAGCCTTGGGCCGACCATCGGGATCCACCGGGAAGAGGCCTACCGGCGCAATAGGCCACGACGTAAAAAATAAAAAAATTAAGAACATGTATATGGCACTAAGGAAAAAAAATGTATAAACAAAAAAAATATATACGTGGTTAAATTAAAAGAGCAAGGCAACCAGTTATGCACTAGACAGTAATGAAAAGAAAGCATTAACAAGCAAACAAACAAATCGTAAGGGCTTATCCCGACCCCCCCCGACCACCACCACCACCACCACCAAGCAACAACGACAACAAACAAACTAACGCACACTAATAAATCCTTCAACAGGTCAACAGAGCAAACAAAAGCAATAACACTAATGCGATTCTTATAAAAAAAAGAAGAAAAAAAGGTTTAAAAAGAGCAATGTACCGTCACTTGCATGGCTCGTGGCAGAGAGAGAGAGAGAGAGAGAGAGAGAGAGAGAGAGAGAGAGAGAGAGAGAGAGAGAGAGAGAGAGAGAGAGAGAGAAGTGGGGATGTTGGTGATGTGGCGACCATCTGGAGACACTGATTCCTCCATTGCTGTGCTGTTCCTCTTCCTCTCCTCCTCCTCCTCCCGTCCTCCTCCTCCTTCTCCTTCTCCTCCTCCTCCTTCTCCTCCTCCGCTACTCCCTACATTCTTTCTCGAAGGTGACGTGGTGGTGTTTTGCTTTCCTTTCCCTTTTGTATAGTAGAAATAGTAGTAGTAGTAGTAGTAGTAGTAGTAGTAGTAGTAGTAGTAGTAGTAGTAGTAGTAGTAGTAGTAGTAGTAACAGCGCCAGCAATACAAAAACAGGAGCAATGATATTAGTAGGTCAAACAATCACTCGCTTAACACTAGTAGTAGTAGTAGTAGTAGTAGTAGTAGTAGTAGTAGTAGTAGTAGTAGTAGTAGTAGTAGTAGTAGTAGTAGTAGTAACAGCGCCAGCAATACAAAAACAGGAGCAATGATATTAGTAGGTCAAACAATCACTCGCTTAACACTAGTAGTAGTAGTAGTAGTAGTAGTAGTAATAGTAGTAGTAGTAGTAGCCCCAGCAATACAAAAACAGGAGCAATGATATTAGTAGGTAAAACAATCACTCGCTTAACACTAGTAGTAGTAGTAGTAGTAGTAGTAGTAGTAGTAGTAGTAGTAGCCCCAGCAATACAAAAACAGGAGCAATGATATTAGTAGGTCAAACAATCACTCGCTTAACACAATACAACTCCAGAACTAAACACCCGTCACTCCCCAACTCTTGCACGCGTCTATCTCCCTGTGTGCTGTCCGTGGGCACGAGGCAAGGAAGGTAATCGCTGCTTCCCCGTCGAGGAGGCGATAAGGGCGACGGCACATTAATTTAGCGGCGGGGAGGAGGGAGGGAAGGGGAGACGAGAGGGACGGGACCTGGGCGGGGGAGAACGGAGCAGTGAGACGGCGCGGTGGAGGGAGAGGCGATGATGGAGGAGGAGGAATGAATGGTCGTGACGGGATACAGGGAAGGGAGAAAAAGGGGAAGAAGAAAAGGAGAGAGAGAGAGAGAGAGAGAGAGAGAGAGAGAGAGAGAGAGAGAGAGAGAGAGAGAGAGAGAGAGAGAGAGAGAGAGAGAGAGAGAGAGGGAAAGGAGAAAAAAGGGAAGGAAACAAAGGAAAGAAGGATTTTGGGTGTGTGTGTGTGAGAGAGAGAGAGAGAGAGAGAGAGAGAGAGAGAGAGAGAGAGAGAGAGAGAGAGAGAGATACATGAGGGAAAGGAGAAAAAAGGGAAGGAAACAAAGGAAAGAAGGATTTTGGGTGTGTGTGAGAGAGAGAGAGAGAGAGAGAGAGAGAGAGAGAGAGAGAGAGAGAGAGAGAGAGAGAGAGAGAGAGAGAGAGAGAGAGAGAGAGAGAGAGAGAGAGAGAGAGAGAGAGTATACATGAGAGGGAAAGGAGAAAAAAAGGAAGGAAACAAAGGAAAGAAGGATTTTGGGTGTGTGTGTGTGTGAGAGAGAGAGAGAGAGAGAGAGAGAGAGAGAGAGAGAGAGAGAGAGAGAGAGAGAGAGAGAGAGAGAGAGAGAGTATACATGAGAGGAAATGAACAAACAGTGACTGAAAAATGTACATATAAAAACAGGTGAGGAGAAAAGAGTTTATACAGAAGAGCAAAAACTTAGGCCGATGGAGGAAGCTGAAAAAAGGCTAAAACAACATCGAAGTATTCAGTCTATGGAAACTATTTCGACACTTATTTCCTGTTCGTCATCTTCCTATATATCTTATTACTCCTATTTCCTGCCTCTCTACTTTTTTTTTTTTGTGTCCCAGCCCGTCATGGCGCAGGCAAGTGTTTATAGTGGCGCCATCTTCTCTTGGTTCATGCTGCCCCCCGGAACTCGTTCTTGATTCACTTGGACGGTTTCCTCTAGAGTCCGGGTTGATGGGTGGTCTTCAGGACAGCATGTGGGTAGTTTTAAGCCACTCGGCGGTGACTGAAAAATCCCAGGTGGTAGCGTGGGGATTCGAACCCGCGTCGTCCATCACGTGGCGAATGTGGGCCCAGCACGCTACCACTCAGCCACCGCCTACCCATAGTATTCCCATGAGTAGTTTTATGAGCCTAGTTATAGTTTGACAAGGCTTCTTTTTCTTCACAACAAAGGAGACAGCTCAAGGGCACAAAAAAAGGAAACAATAATATAAAAATAAACTCGCTACTCTGCATCATGAATGTAAAAAAACACTCCTGAAAACTCGACTAATTTCCTTTGTAGCGTCTGAAATTATTTGTTGTGAAAGCCGAAAGGAAGAGTGCGGAACTATGGTCGCTTTTCTTAGACACTTTCGCTTCTCATATCAACTATTTCTAAAGGTCAAAGAGGGATCAATCGCGTTATAATGAGTGTTTATTCAGGTTCACGGTACAGAGGAAGGGTCAAACTAACACTGGGGTCATAAAACTGCCCCTGGAAATGCCCACAACTCCTATGAAAGCCTTGTCAAATGTGTGTTTCTTCAGGTTCACGGTACAGAGGAAGGGTCAAACTAACACTGGGGTCATAAAACTGCCCCTGGAAATGCCCACAGCTCCTATGAAAGCCTTGTCAAATGTGTGTTTCTTCAGGTTCACGGTACAGAGAAAGGGTCAAACTAACACTGGGGTCATAAAACTGCCCCTGGAAATGCCCACAACTCCTATGAAAGCCTTGTCAAATGTGTGTTTCTTCAGGTTCACGGTACAGAAGAAGGGTCAAACTAACACTGGGGTCATAAAACTGCCCCTGGAAATGCCCACAACTCCTATGAAAGCCTTGTCAAATGTGTGTTTCTTCAGGTTCACGGTACAGAAGAAGGGTCAAACTAACACTGGGGTCATAAAACTGCCCCTGGAAATGCCCAAAACTCCTATGAAAGCCTTGTCAAATGAGTGTTTCTTCAGGTTCACGGTACAGAAGAAGGGTCAAACTAACACTGGGGTCATAAAACTGCCCCTGGAAATGCCCACAACTCCTAGGAAAGCCTTGTCAAATGTGTGTTTATTCAGGTTCACGGTACAGAGGAAGGGTCAAACTAACACTGGGGTCATAAAACTGCCCCTGGAAATGCCCACAACTCCTACGAAAGCCTTGTCAAATGTGTGTTTCTTCAGGTTCACGGTACAGAGGAAGGGTCAAACTAACACTGGGGTCATAAAACTGCCCCTGGAAATGCCCACAACTCCTATGAAAGCCTTGTCAAATATGTGAACTTGGGAGACGAAATGTTTAGTAATGCGGCGTTATATATCGTCACTCTCATAAAGTAATCGCCTAAGTCATTTTCCAGCGATTTCCAGGTTTTTGTCTACATCAATTTTTCAACTTGTGACGCCCGTTTCTGTATAGTTGCCTTCGTCATTCAGGGTTTGAGTGTTCTAGAATTGCCCTTTTCATTTCTGCCTAAACCTTAAGCCAAATGAGATGATGACAGTTCTTTTCTGATTTCCTGTAAAGTAGAAAATAATGTCTTGGGCGGTTTGTTTACGAAGGTGACGATATTGAAAGCACGATAAATCCCCCAAAACACGCAAGAGCCGGAGCGCACAGGACAAACGCAACACAACATTCCTCCGTGGAACATGCTTCTAAGTATGCTTCTGTATAGTTGCCTTCGTCATTCAGGGTTTGAGTGTTCTAGAATTGCCCTTTTCATTTCTGCCTAAACCTTAAGCCAAATGAGATGATGACAGTTCTTTTCTGATTTCCTGTAAAGTAGAAAATAATGTCTTGGGCGGTTTGTTTACGAAGGTGACGATATTGAAAGCACGATAAATCCCCCCAAAACACACAAGAGCCGGAGCGCACAGGACAAACGCAACACAACATTCCTCCGTGGAACATGCTTGGTGCCATCGTAGGAACAAACATCATGGGTCGTACGTGCTCCACTGTTGTTGTTTTCGCTTAAGCTCAACTAAGCATCTTTCCGCGCTATATATGGTCGTCGAGTGAGCTCTCATTGGAGGTTTACACACACACACACACACACACACACACACACACACATACAGGTCCTGGCAGTACCCACCGATCGACTATAATGAGCTTGAGTATGCTCATGTCAGGAGGGTACTTGTTGGTGATTGCGAGTCCAACTAGTGATCAGGCCGAGGTGAATTGCACACACACAAATAAGAAAACAATTCTCTCTCTCTCTCTCTCTCTCTCTCTCTCTCTCTCTCTCTCTCTCTCTCTCTCTCTCTCTCTCTCTCTCTCTCTCTCTCTCTCTCTCTCTCTCTCTCTCTCTCTCTCTCTCTCTCTCTCTCTCTGGATGATAATAATAATAATAATAATAATAATAATAATAATAATAATAATAATAATAATAATAATAATAATAAGAATAAGAAGAAGAAGAAGAAGAAGAAGAAGAAGAAGAAGAAGAAAAGAAGAAGAAGAAAAGAAGAAGAAGAAGAAGAAGAAGAAGAAGAAGAAAAAGAAAAAGAAGAAAAAGAAGAAGAAGAAGAAGAAGAAGAAGAAGAAGAAGAAGAAAAAGAAGAAAAAGAAGAAGAAGAAGAAGCAGAACAAGAACAAGAAGAACAAGAAGAACAAGAAAAATGAAGAAGAAAATGTGAAGTAAGAGGAAGGGAAGAAGGAGACTGAAAGAGAGGAGGACGAGGAGGAGGAGGAGGAGGAGGAGGAGGAGGCCACCCAGAGGTAATGAGGAGGTGTGATGTGTGGGAGGTCGCCATTAAGTGCTACTGCAGCCTTCTGTCCTCCTCCTCCTCCTCCTCCTCCTCCTCCTCTTCCTCCTCCTCCTAATCTTCCTCTTTTTTCTAATCTTCCTTTCATTCTTTTAACGTTACTTTTTTTTATTTCTTCTTCTTCCTTCTATGTGTCTACTCATTCTATCCTCCTCCTCCTCCTCCTCCTCCTCCTCCTCCTCCTCCTCCTCCTCCTCCTCCTCTTCCTCCTCCTAATCTTTAATCTTCCTCTTCTTTTCTTTTCGTTACTTTTTTTTTTCTTCTTCTCTTCTATGTGTCTACTCATTCTATCCTCCTCCTCCTCCTCTCTCTCTCTCTCTCTCTCTCTCTCTCTCTCTCTCTCTCTCTCTCTCTCTCTCTCTCTCTCTCTCTCTCTCTCTCTCTCTCTCTCCGTATTAAATAACCTTAAATACTGTCAAGAACCTTTTTTTTTTACGAAAGCGTCACCATCATCATAGATATCACCATCATCATCACTATCAAAAACCTAATTATTATACAAGTCATTAATCTTAACGCTGAGGGCCACCAAACAGTGACTTCACGTGACAAATTGTTTCCCGCCAAGAGGTTGTGGAGGGCGGGGAGAGGGGAGGCAAGGGACAGCGGGGCGGGCTTCATATTCTCAATTGGGGTCGCCTTACAAGACATTTCGCCGCCCAAGAACACATATTTGACAAGGCTTTCGCAGGAGTTGTGGGCATTTCCAGGAGTAGTTGTACGGCCCTGGTGCTATAGACTGAACCTTCTTCTATACCGTGAACCTGAAGAAACACTCATTTGACAAGGCTTTCGCAGGAGTTGTGGGCATTTCCAGGTGTAGTTGTATGGCCCTGGTGGAAGTCTGACCCTTCCTCTGTACCGTGAACCTAAAGAAACTCTCAATTGTCAAGGCTTTCGTAGGAGTTGTGGGCATTTCCAGTAGTAGTTTTAAGGCCCTGGTGGTAGTGTGACCCTTCCTCTGTACCGTGAACCTAAAGAAACACTCATTTGACAAGGCTTTCGTAGGAGTTGTGGGCATTTCAAGGAGTAGTTTTAAGGCCCTGGTGGTAGTGTGACCCTTCTTCTGTACCGTGAACCTAAAGAAACACTCATTTGACAAGGCTTTCCTAGGAGTTGTGGGCATTTCCAGGAGTAGTTTTAAGGCCCTGGTGCTAGACTGACCCTTCTTCTATACCGTGAACCTGAAGAAACACACATTTAACAAGGCTTTCCTAGGAGCTGTGGGCATTTCCAGGAGTAGTTTTAAGGCCCTGGTGGTAGTGTGACCCTTTCTCTGTACCGTGAACCTAAAGAAACACTCATTTGACAAGGCTTTCGTAGGAGTTGTGGGCATTTCCAGGTGTAGTTGTATGGCCCTGGTGCTATAGACTGACCCTTCTTCTATACCGTGAACCTGAAGAAACACACATTTGACAAGGCTTTCCTAGGAGTTGTGGGCATTTCCAGGAGTAGTTCTAAGGCTCTGGTGGTAGTGTGACCCTTCTTCTATACCGTGAACCTAAAGAAACACTCATTTGACAAGGCTTTCGCAGGAGTTGTGGGCATTTCCAGGTGTAGTTGTATGGCCCTCGTGCTAGACTGACCCTTCTTCTATACCGTGAACCTGAAGAAACGCTCATTTGACAAGGCTTTCCTGGGAGTTGTGGGCATTTCCAGTAGTTTTAAGGCCCTGGTGGTAGTGTGACCCTTCCTCTGTACCGTGAACCTGAAGAAACACTCATTTGACAAGGCTTTCCTAGGAGTTGTGGGCATTTCCAGGAGTAGTTGTATGGCCCTGGTGCTAGACTGACCCTTCTTCTATACCGTGAACCTAAAGAAACACTCATTTGACAAGGCTTTCGCAGGAGTTGTGGGCATTTCCAGGTGTAGTTGTATGGCCCTGGTGGAAGTCTGACCCTTCCTCTGTACCGTGAACCTAAAGAAACTCTCATTTGACAAGGCTTTCGTAGGAGTTGTGGGCATTTCCAGGAGTAGTTTTAAGGCCCTGGTGGTAGTGTGACCCTTCCTCTGTACCGTGAACCTAAAGAAACACTCATTTGACAAGGCTTTCCTAGGAGTTGTGGGCATTTCCAGGAGTAGTTGTATGGCCCTGGTGCTAGACTGACCCTTCTTCTATACCGTGAACCTGAAGAAACACACATTTGACAAGGCTTTCCTAGGAGTTGTGGGCATTTCCAGGAGTAGTTTTAAGGCCCTGGTGCTAGACTGACCCTTCTTCTATACCGTGAACCTGAAGAAACACACATTTAACAAGGCTTTCCTAGGAGTTGTGGGCATTTCCAGGTGTAGTTGTATGGCCCTGGTGGAAGTCTGACCCTTCCTCTGTACCGTGAACCTAAAGAAACTCTCATTTGACAAGGCTTTCGCAGGAGTTGTGGGCATTTCCTGGTGTAGTTGTATGGCCCTGGTGGAAGTCTGACCCTTCCTCTGTACCGTGAACCTAAAGAAACTCTCATTTGACAAGGCTTTCCTAGGAGTTGTGGGCATTTCCAGGTGTAATTGTATGGCCCTGGTGCTAGACTGACCCTTCGTCTATACCGTGAAGCTGAAGAAACACATATTTGACAAGGCTTTCCTAGGAGTTGTGGGCATTTCCAGGTATGGCCCTGGTGCTAGACTGACCCTTCTTCTATACCGTGAACCTGAAGAAACTCTCATTTGACAAGGCTTTCCTAAGAGTTGTGGGCATTTCCAGGTGTAGTTGTATGGCCCTGGTGATAGACTGACCCTTCTTCTATACCGTGAACCTGAAGAAACACACATTTGACAAGGCTTTCCTAGGAGTTGTGGGCATTTCCAGGAGTAGTTTTAAGGCCCTGGTGCTAGACTGACCCTTCGTCTATACCGTGAAGCTGAAGAAACACATATTTGACAAGGCTTTCCTAGGAGTTGTGGGCATTTCCAGGAGTAGTTTTAAGGCCCTGGTGGAAGTGTGACCCTTCCTCTGTACCGTAAATATAAAGAAACTCTCATTTGACAAGGCTTTCCTAGGAGTTGTGGACATTTCCAGAAGTAGTTTTAAGGCTCTGGTGGAAGTGTGACCCTTCCTCTGTACCGTGAACCTAAAGAAACACTCATTTGACAAGGCTTTCGTAGGAGTTGTGGGCATTTCCAGGAGTAGTTTTAAGGCCCTGGTGCTAGACTGACCCTTCTTCTATACCGTGAACCTGAAGAAACACACATTTAACAAGGCTTTCCTAGGAGCTGTGGGCATTTCCAGGAGTAGTTTTAAGGCCCTGGTGGTAGTGTGACCCTTCCTCTGTACCATGAACCTAAGAAAACACTCATTAGAACCCGACTGACCCCCTCTTTGATCTTTAGAAATAGTTGATGTGAGAAGCGAGTCTTATAATACCAGACAAATTTTCGAGGCTTACACACACACACACACACACACACACACACACACACACACACCTGATAAGCCTTTCGTGGAGGTTGTGCGCGCTTCCCTGGGTAGTTCTATGAGCCAAGGGATAGTTTGTCAAGACTTCTACACCATGAATGCGTAAAACACTGATAAGGACCTGACTGTTCTCCTCTGTGGCCTATGGAAATGTGTGTTGTGAGAGCCGAAAGGTGCTGGGAGGGATGGGCAAAGATGGCGCGGCTTGAGGGAACAGGGCCAGGGAGACTTAATGGCGTGAGCACGGAAATGAGGGGATGGGAAAGTGAGGGAGGAGGGAACGTGAAGGAATGATGAGGAGACATAAGGGTCCACGAGGGAGAGAGAAGGGAAATAACGACCCATGGAGTGAGGGAAGACGAGGGGACAGGTACTACACAGGAGGGAAACAATGTATAGGGAAACCCAGACACAGAGACGTGAAGTTAATTATATAACCGAATGATGAGGAAAAGAATGATCGAGATGAGAGGCGAGGCACAATAAAAATAAAAGGAAAGAGAAAGGGAATTAGAGGAAAAGTAACAATATGGAAAATGAAAGAAAAGAGAAAGTGGAGGGGTGGAAAAATGAAAATATAAAAATGGGAGACGAGAAACAAGAATAAGGCAAAAAGTTGGAAAGTTTGGTTTAGTCGGCGCAACATCTGTGGTCATATGCCGGAGAGAGACAGAAGGGGAGGAATTATAGGAGAAGGGAACATCTGTGGTCATATGCCGGAGAGAGACAGAAGGGGAAGGAATTATAGAAGGGAACATCTGTGGTCATATGCCGGAGAGAGACAGAAGGGGAAGGAATTATAGGAGAAGGGAACATCTGTGGTCATATGCCGGAGAGAGACAGGAGGGGAAGGAATTATAGGAGAAGGGAACATCTGTGGTCATATGCCGGAGAGAGACAGGAGGGGAAGGAATTATAGGAGAAGGCAACATCTGTGGTCATATGCCGGAGAGAGACAGGAGGGGAAGGAATTATAGGAGAAGGGAACATCTGTGGTCATATGCCGGAGAGAGACAGAAGGGGAAGGAATTATAGGAGAAGGGAACAGACCCCAGGAGACGGGACACAACCCCCGATTAATACCTGGTACCCATTCACTGCATGCTGGGTGGACAGGGGCGTAGGGTATCGGAAAAGCCGCCCAAATTTTTCCACTCCGCCCGGGAATCGAACCCGGGCTCTCTCGGTTGTGAGCCGAGTGTGCTAACCACTGCACCACGAAGCCCCCTAATGAAAGGAAAGGGGAGGAAGAGGGAGCGAAGGGAAGGAAGGGGAGGCGGGGTGATAGTGGGGAGGGGAAGTATTGGGTGTTCTTTTGTTTACCCGTCACCTCGTATCATGTGTGTACGGGGGAGGGGGGAAGGGGGGAGAGGAAGGGGGGGGGAGACAGCCACCCTAATGCCGCCGGTCCGCCCTAACGACACTCACATCATTAAGGAAAGGGAGAGATGGGCGGCCAAGAACCTGCCCCTCGACAAGCTCTGTGCCACACCCCTCCATGCCCACCCCTCCACCCACACCCTCCCAGCCACACCCCTCCATGCCCACCCTCCCAGCCACACCCCTCCATGCCCACCCTCCCAGCCATACCCCTCCCTCCCCACCCCTCCACCCAAACCCTCCCAGCCACACCCCTCCATGCCCACCCTCCCAGTCACATCCCTCCATGCCCACCCTCCCAGCCACACCCCTCCATGCCCACCCTCCCAGCCACACCCCTCCATGCCCACCCTCCCAGTCACATCCCTCCATGCCCACCCTCCCAGCCACACCCCTCCATGCCCACCCTCCCAGCCACCCCCTCCCTGCCCACCCTCCCAGCCACACCCCTCCATGCCCACCCTCCCAGCCACACCCCTCCATGCCCACCCTCCCAGCCACACCCCTCCATGCCCACCCACCCAGCCACACCCCTCCATGCCCACCCTCCCAGCCACATCCTCCATGCCCACCTCCCAGCCACATCCCTCCATGCCCACCCTCCCAGCCACATCCTTCCATGCCCACCCTCCCAGCCACACCTCCATGCCCACCCTCCCAGCCACACCCTCCATGCCCACCCTCCCAGCCACACCTCCATGCCCACCCTCCCAGCCACATCCCTCCATGCCCACCCTCCCAGCCACATCCTCCATGCCCACCCGCCCAGCCACACCCCGCCATGCCCACTCTCCCAGCCACACCCCTCCATGCCCACCCTCCCTGTGTTTTGGACGGTGGGCATGACTTTGAGCGCGTGACTCTGCCATGAGTGTCATTACCCACCTCACAGTAAGGAAGGATTATGATATTGGTCTTTGAAGTTGAGAGCTACTATACTTATTTATTATTAGGGATCATTAGTAATCCATGCTTAATTATATGCAGAGCAATGTAATTTTTGGGCACTTTATAGTGAATGTAAGGAGGTGGAGGAGGAAGAAGAAGAAGAAGAGGAGGAGGAGGAAGAAGAGGAAGAGGATGAGAGAGTGGAATTTCTATGAGAACTATGAAGGAGAAGTAGTAGTAGTAGTAGTAGTAGTAGTAGTAGTAGTAGTAGTAGTAGTAGTAATAATAATAGTAGTAGTAGTAGTAGTAGTAGTAGTAGTAGTAGTAGTAGTAGTAGTAGTAGTAGTAGTAGTAGTAGTAGTAGTAACAGTGGGAGGAAGGAGGAGGAGGAAGAGGAGGAAGAAGAGGGAAGGGGAATAGAAATGGAAGAGGAAGAAAAGAGGGGAAAAATAGCAAGATAAAAGAGGGACAATCTATGTAAAGACGAACCATTGTATTGCCATTGTGTTGTTTAATCAAGCTGGACAGTTTTCCGATATCTACAATGTCACGATCGCAATAAGCTCCACATGGGTTGGCGTTTCTTCCCTAATGCATAACTAAATACCAGACTTTTGTATTCACTGAACTTGCATTAATATCGAGAACAAGCAAATGGGTCGTGGAGGTGATGACTTAAAGAAAACTGAGAGCCGATTTCACAGTCCAACACAGTGTCTTCGTAACAGCCCGAACCAAACTGTAGAATCCCATACAATCCAAAATGGGGAGGTCTTCGATGCCACACTAAATACACAAGACTTTTCCTGTATAGTTTCATCAAATTTGTGGACTTAAATATATAAACACCAGACACTATACAAGGAAATTTCGAAGGCTCTGGTATTGGTTTGGGAGCTTACTAACCCGTCATGGGGAACTGTGAAACTGGCCCTAAATACCAGACTTTTGTATTCACTGAACTTGGAGTAATGTCGAGAGCAAGCAACTGGGTCTTTAAGGTGATGACTAAAAGAAAACTGAGAGCCGATTTCACAGTCCAACACAGTGTCTTCGTAACAGCCCGAACCAAACTATAGAATCCCATACAATCCAAAATGGGGAGGTCTTCGATGCCACACTAAATACACAAGACTTTTCCTGTATAGTTTCATCAAATTTGTGAACTTAAATACAAACACCAGACACTATACAAGGAAATTTCGAAGGCTCTGGTATTGGTTTGGGAGCTTACGAACCCGTCATGGGGAACTGTGAAACTGGCCCTAAATACCAGACTTTTGTATTCACTGAACTTGGAGTAATGTCGAGAGCAAGCAAATGGGTCGTGATGGTGATGACTAAAAGAAAACGGAGTCGTTGCACGAAAAAAAAATCAAAGAACACAGCCTGACAGAACGGTGCCACTCAACCACGCAGGCTGTGTTGAGGGATGCGCAGTGGCCGGGCAAGGGCTTACTGAAGGGAACCGGGGAGTGGGTCGGGGGAGTGGGTGAGGCGGGGAGTGAAGGGGACGGGGCGAGAACAAAGTGGTGCACATTTTCTTGTTGAGTGTTCTTCTTGAGTTGGTGGTCCACGAGCCAAAAGAGGAATTGAAAGGCAAAAGAATATACATGGAAACATGGAAACATGGACATGCAGGCAACAGAAAGCCTACTGGCTCATTACGAGGTTGCCCGCTTTGGTGATTTAATCTGCTCGACAGCCACTTGGGGCCTGGGGAGCAGATGAAAGCACCTCGATATTGAGGAGCAGATGAAAGCACCTCGATATTGAGGAGCAGATGAAAGCACCTCGATATTGAGGAGCAGATGAAAGCACCTCGATATTGAGGAGCAGATGAAAGCAACTCGATAATGAGGAGATGACAGCACCTTGATATTGAGGAGCAGATGAAAGCACCTCGATATTGAGGAGCAGATGACAGCACCTCGATATTGAGGAGCAGATGAAAGCACCTCGATATTGAGGAGCAGATGAAAGCACCTCGATATTGAGGAGCAGATGAAAACACCTCGATATTGAGGAGCAGATGAAAGCACCTCGATATTGAGGAGCAGATGAAAACACCTCGATATTGAGGAGCAGATGAAAGCACCTCGATACTGAGGAGCAGATGAAAGCACCTCGATACTGAGGAGTAGATGAAAGCACCTTGATATTGAGGAGCAGATGAAAGCACCTCGATATTCAGTTTCCTCCCGACGCAGCGAAGTGACGGTCGATTCTATATTTGAAGGAGTTGATGGTATTCGCATTTACTACTTCTGAGGGAAGATTGTTCCAGTGGCGGATAACTCGGTCTGAAAAGAAACTCCTTCCGATGTCTGTGTTACATCGACTCGACTGAATGGGTAAACCGTTATTTCTAGTTCTTGAGTTGGTTTGCAGTTCAAAGAGTTTGGAGTAATCGACGTTATTGAACTTTTTCAGATACTTGAAGACTCGATGCTCGTGATCGATAGTTCTAGTCCACAACGTACGACATCAATTAAAAAAAATTAAAAAAGATATAACCTAAAACACCACATTACACTTTTTTATGGCAGTAGAATCAAGGGGCCGGAGTGTCTGTGTGTGTGTGTGTGTGTGTGTGTGTGTGTGTGTGTGTGTGTGTGTGTGTGTGTGTGTGTGTGTGTGTGTTTGGGGGAGGGAGGGACGAGAAACAGAGCGGTGCACATGTTTTGGTTGAGTGTTCTCCTTGGGTTGGTGGTCCAAGAGTCAAATGGGAAACTGAAAGCCTGTTCTTCAATACATTCTTTTACAGGCTCGGGCTTTTTTATATTTATTTTTGCCCTTGAGGTGCGGCCACACTGCACGCGGCTTCCTGGGAGGGTAGAGCAGACCAACACATGTTATCTAATAGGAGTGGATACAGGACGCGGTAGCGGGTTCCTCCAAGCTACCTGCCACCCGCGTCCTGTATGGCCACTCCTATTAGATAACATGTGTTGGTTCTTGCCTCTGACCCGCTAGGCAACCCGCTACCCTCTACCCTCCCAGTGCAGTGTGGCCGCATCCTTACCGTAGACTTTAATGAAAACTCGGCACGTTCTAAAACATACCTTACTGTTTTAAGTGGTAGGAGAATCAAGGGCCATAGAAAAACCCTCGACGACGCTCAGCTAGGTGGAAAAAAATATAGACAGATGTTCCAATGTTCAGAGGCTAGAAAAAACAGGCTAGATAGGAAATTCTCTCTCTCTCTCTCTCTCTCTCTCTCTCTCTCTCTCTCTCTCTTTCCATTTGTGTGAGTGTGTGTGTGTGTGTGTGTTCACAGATAGATAGATAGATAGATAGATACATAGTTCCCCCACAGATAGATAGATACATAGTTCCCCCACAGATAGATAGATACATAGCTCCCCCACAGATAGATAGATACATAGCTCCCCCACAGATAGATAGATACATAGCTCCCCCACAGATAGATAGATACATAGCTCCCCCACAGATAGATAGATACATAGCTCCCCCACAGATAGATAGATACATAGCTCCCCCACAGATAGATAGATACATAGCTCCCCCACAGATAGATAGATACATAGCTCCCCCACAGATAGATAGATACATATCTCAACCAAAGATAGATAGATACATAGCTCCCCCACAGATAGATAGATACATAGCTCCCCCACAGATAGATAGATACATAGCTCCCCCACAGATAGATAGATACATAGCTCCCCCACACAGCATGTTGCTCTCCACAACCTCAATACTTACGTTCCTCTTACAACCCGTACACAGCCCGTAGCATCCTCGTACAGTACATCTTCCCCTCAACCACTCTTGTTAGCCCTTTTTCCACCTCTCCCTTATTTTCTTGTCTCCCCGTAATACCCCTTTTATCTACAGCCTCCTACTGACCTACGAGCTTTGAGTAGACTACCGTCACGACGTTGGCGCAGCATTCGGCAACAGTCTCAAGACCTCTTTCAAGACAAGCCCGACCCTTTCATATCAACACCCAAGACCTCGTGTACCCTAGAGTCGTGGGTAGTCGTGGCCCAGAGTCGGCACAGTGTGAACGGGGCTCAAGACTATCGCCTCCCCCCAGCAATAGGCCCCCAGCCTCACCCCTCCTGTTCCTAGCTGCTGCAGTGTTTCTTTTTCTATTATTTTTACTTGTAATTGATCTATTACATTCCTATCATATACTATTATTCTTTCGCTAGAATAACGAGGCACCCAACATATGAGTGATGCAGTTCAAGATGGGGAGGCGGTGGCTGAGTGGACAGCGTGACGGCGCCGCGTCCAGGACGACACGGGTTCGCGCCCCGCCCGGTGCCACAAGCTGGGATTTTTCAGTCACCGCCGAGTGGCCTGAGGCCCCTTTCACACGTAGACAGCAGCGCTGCCGCTGGTAAATAATGGAGGTGAAAGGAGGCTTTGACACACGCACACACGAACACAAAACGTAACGCTGCAAACGGATGTGAGTGGTTGGCTTCGCCGCCGCCGGTGGCGGACACAAAAAGTAGCGCTGCTCGTCACGATACCTGGCTCTCAGTGGGAGCTTTCACACGTAGCGCAGCCGCGACACTTTTTTTTTAGCAGCGCGTGCGTCGCTCAACTGTAGCGCTGCTCAATTTTTGCAGCGCTGCTGAGAAGCGCTGCTAATTCGACGCTTCCCCCAGAACATTTTCTAGAGGAATAAGCAGCTTTTCTCAGCAGCGCATCTCAGCAGCGCTGCTAAAATTGAGTCGCGCGTGAGTAGCGCTGCTGCAGCGCTGCTGAGAAGCGCTGCTTAGTGTTCCCGTGTGAAAGAAGCATAATTTTAGCAGCGCTGATAAGCGTCCCCGTGCGAAAGGGGCCTACCCACATGCTGTCCAGAAGACCACCTATCAACCCGGACTCTAGAGTCTAGAATCAAAGATGAGTTCTGGTGGGCAGAATGAGCCAATGCAGGATGGCGCCACTATAAACGCTTGCCTGCACCACAACGGACTGAGGCCGACCATCAGGCCCTATCATGAAAGCCTACCGGCGCCATAAGCGAAAACGTAAAAAAAAAAAAATAAATAAATAAATAAATAAAAACATCGACAAATGTAGATGTGAAAAAAACTCTCTAAGTAATTACACATTGAATCACACAGTTCTCGAGCACTTCAGCCGTGAAAGGGATTTGAGTTAGTGTGACCTTCAACCCAGAAATCATTGTATTACTGCCAGAACCCGTGCAAACAGTCTTTGGTATAATTTTTAAAAGCGTAGCAACCGGAGCTCAGAAGTTACCCTTATATTGTAATAGACAATAATCAGGTCTGGCTTGGATTATGCCGTTTAGAAGGAATAGATTCTCTCTCGGTGATACAGATAAAAATGACAAATGACTAAATTTATTCGAGAACTTGAGAACTCACTAAACAGAGAAAGACTAAAATAATTAAAAAAACACATTCTTTGGAAAAATGTAGATTGCGTGGGGATTTAATTGACTTCTTAATAGATTGAGAGGATTTATTAATAAGGACAAATTACATGAAGTGCTTATATTAATAAAACTTATGCAAGAGCGCGCAGCAACGAGTATAAGTTGGATAAATTCTAGTTCAGGAGGGAAATAGGTAAGAACTGATTCACGGACAGCCTGGTGGATGAGTGAACAAACTGAACAGGTGTGTATATGAGGCAAACACCAGTGAAAGTTGGAAAGTTTCGTTTAGTCGGCGCAACATCTGTGGTCATATGCCGGAGAGAGACAGAAGGGGAAGGAATTATAGGAGAAGGGAACATCTGTGGTCATATACCGGAGAGAGAAAGAAGGGGAAGGAATTATAGGAGAAGGGAACATCTGTGGTCATATACCGGAGAGAGAAAGAAGGGGAAGGAATTATAGGAGAAGGGAACATCTGTGGTCATATACCGGAGAGAGAAAGAAGGGGAAGGAATTATAGGAGAAGGGAACATCTGTGGTCATATACCGGAGAGAGAAAGAAGGGGAAGGAATTATATATATAGGAGAAGGGAACATCTGTGGTCATATGCCGGAGAGAGACAGAAGGGGAAGGAATTATAGGAGAAGGGAACATCTGTGGTCATATGCCGGAGAGAGACAGAAGGGGAAGGAATTATAGGAGAAGGTAACAGACCCCCAGGAGACGGGACACAACCCCCGATTAATACCTGGTACCCATTCACTGCTGGGTGGACAGGGGCGTAGGGTATCGGAAAAGCCGCCCAAATTTTTCCACTCCGCCCGGGAATCGAACCCGGGCTCTCTCGGTTGTGAGCCGAGTATGCTAACCACTGCACCACGAAGCCCCCTGCAAACACCATTGAAAACTTTGAATGGAGGATAGATATATTTATAAATGGGAAGGGATTCTGGTAATAACCCATTCAGAAGCTGCCGTGTGTAGGCCGTCTGACCTCTTGTAGTCTTCTTATGTATTTGTGTATCCTTGAGGGGCTTCGTGGTGCAGTGGTTAGCACACTCGGCTCACAACCGAGAGAGCCCGGGTTCGATTCCCGGGCGGAGTCGAAAAACTTGGGCGGCTTTTCCGATCTCCTACGCCCCTGTCCACCCAGCAGTGAATGGGTACCAGGTATTAATCGGGGGTTGTGTCCCGTCTCCTGGGGTCTGTTCCCTTCTATAATTCCTTCCCCTTCTGTCTCTCTCCGGTATATGACCACAGATGTTGTGTCCCGTCTCCTGGGGTCTGTTACCTTCTCCTATAATTCCTTCCCCTTCTGTCTCTCTCCGGCATATGACCACAGATGTTGTGTCCCGTCTCCTGGGGTCTGTTCCCTTCTATAATTCCTTCCCCTTCTGTCTCTCTCCGGCATATGACCACAGATGTTGCGCCGACTAAACGAAACTTTCCAACTTTTATGTGTATCCTTGTGTATCCTATGTCTCATCCTTCTCCCTCTACAACTACTCTCCCTCCTACTCCCCATCCTTCTCCTCTCTCTCTCTCTCTCTCTCTCTCTCTCTCTCTCTCTCTCTCTCTCTCTCTCTCTCTCTCTCTCTCTCTCTCTCTCTCTCTCTCTCTCTCTCTCTCTCTCTCTCTCCATTCACTCTATTCCGTGATCTTTGAACCCTTTGCTTCCCTTCCTCCTCTATACCTAAGCATCATCCACCATCTCTCTGCTTCAATCCTTCGCCTCTTCCTTCTCCAGCTAATACCACTTTTCTTTCTCCTCCTCCTCCTCCTCCTCTTCCTCCTCCTCCTCTGCTGACGCCGCTAATAATAAAGCTGAGCCAAGTCTCAATGTTACCACGAGTTTATTTTCCAAACCTGTGGCAATAAACTAAAGGGGAGGGGAGGGGAGAGGGAGGGAGAGGGAGGACTGCAGGGAGAGGGACGGGAGAGAAGGGAGAGAATGGGAAGGAGGGAGAGGAAGGGTTTTAGATACAAAGGATGCTGGGTAGAAAAGAAAGGAGAAGGGAGAGAGAGAGAGAGAGAGAGAGAGAGAGAGAGAGAGAGAGAGAGAGAGAGAGAGAGAGAGAGAGAGAGAGAGAGAGAGAGAGAGAGAGAGAGAGAGAGAGAGAGAGAGAGAGAGAGAGAGAAATCATTTCGTTCATGTTCTCTTACGTTCCTAAAACACACACACACACACACACACACACACACACACACACACACACACACGAGAGAGAGAGAGAGAGAGAGAGAGAGAGAGAGAGAGAGAGAGAGAGAGAGAGAGAGAGAGAGAGAGAGAGAGAGAGAGAGAGAGAAATCACCGTACATGTTCTCCTACGTTCCTAAAACACACACACACACACACACACACACACACACACACACACACACACATACCCCCCTCTCCCCCTCAAGCCCCTATCAGCCAGGTATCTGTTAATTAACCATCTTTTAAGGCGACTCACCTTGCCGGTTCCTCTCCTCACTCCACACCTAATAATGCAAACCAAATATTAGTGTTATTCTGGGGAGACTTTCCGCATCCCTATCCAAGCCCCGCCCCACCCCAAACCCCGCCCCGCCCCGTGTCAGCGTCCTCTTGCTCGATATGCCGTAGGTGCTGACGGGTGTATGTGGGGCGGGAGCTTTAGGGTGAGGGGCATCAAGGAAGGAAGGGTGGAGAGGGTGTATGGGAGGGTGAGATAGATAGAGGAAGGAACGGGTTTATAGGAACGAGTATTACCGCCTTGCTGAAAATTTAGGATGTAAATGATTTATCTTTTTTAACCTGGTAGCTGCGGGGGTTATGTTTCTTAGGTTAGGTTAGGTTAGGTTAGGTTAGGTTAGGTTAGGTTAAAGGCCCCTCTAAGTAAAATAATGAGAAAGAATCATCACTCACGCAAACCATTTCATAATATATATCAACGCATGTGTGATCAGTTTATGCATCATCTATTTTGGGGGGTCTATTTCATGGCAGAAATTTGGCCCATCGCTGCTACACGGTAAAGCCACAAATTTGGCCCGTCGCTGCTATACGGTAAAGCCGCAAATTTGGCCCGTCGCTGCTACACGGTAAAGCCACAAATTTGGCCCGTCGCTGCTACACGGTAAAGCCACAAATTTGGCCCGTCGCTGCTATACGGTAAAGCCGCAAATTTGGCCCGTCGCTGCTACACGGTAAAGCCACAAATTTGGCCCGTCGCTGCTACACGGTAAAGCCACAAATTTGGCCCATCGCTGCTACCGGGTTAATAGGTGCCTACTTTTATTTTTTTTACAACAAAGGAGACAGCTCAAGGGCACAAAAAAAGGAAACAATAATAAAAAAAAGCCCGCTACTCGCTGCTCCTAAAAAGAATCCAAAGAGGTGGCCGAAAGAGAGGTCAGTTTCGGAAGGAGAGGTGTCCTGATACCCTCCTCTTAAAAGAGTTCAAGTCGTAGGCAGGAGGAAATACAGATGAAGGAAGATTTTATGAGTTTTGTAGTTACGCGGTTTTTTGAAGAACGTAATAAAAAAGTATGTGATGTAGTTAATATTTCCCATCTTACTTATCATTTCTCATTACTTATCATTTTTTATTTCTCAAGGGCACAAAAAAAAGGAAACAATAATAAAAAAGTTTGATAGAGTTCAAGTCGTAGGCAGGAGGAAATACAGATGAAGGAAGATTTTATGAGTTTTATAGTTATGCGTTTTTTTTGAAGAACGTAATAAAAAATATGTGATGTATGTATATCCCATCTTACTTATCATCGTTTAATCGCCGCAACATCTGTGGTCATATGCCGGAGAAAGACAAGGGGAAGGAATTATAGGAGAAGGGAACAGACCCCAGGAGACGGGACACAACCCCCGATTAATACCTGGTACCCATTCAATGCAGAGTGGACAGGGGCGCAGGGTACCGGAAAAGCGCCCAAATTTTTCCACTCCGCCTGGGAATCGAATCCGGGCTCTCTCGGTTGTGAGCCGAGTGTGCTAACCACTGCACCACGAAGCCCCCAGCAAAATAAAGAAGAAACTGAAAAGCCCACTATCATGTTTTCTTATGGGGAAAAAATGTCTAAACTACACATGAATTACTTCTCTTCTACGATAAACCTTCGTGGTCGACATGAGTTGCCTGTTTAAAAAAAATATATGTAAAATACAGTTGGATAATGTGATCGCGAGGGGAAGGGGGCGCCGAAGGGGAACGGGTTACAAGGGTGCATGAGACCTAAGTCTATATACACCAAGTCAAGTCATACGCAGGTTTGTGGGAGACACGGCCGAGGCGTGGCTTATGCGTGACACTGCTTGGAGCCAAACTAGAGAATGTAGAAACAGGGATTTAGAGAAAACGAAGAAAAGCGGACTAATTTAAATCAATCACTTCAACATGCCCTCCCTCACACCCCACACCGCCGTTTGTAGTCATTGGAATTACAGTCACGCAATAGCACAATAAAAAGGCATATTTTTTTCGTCAGTGGCTTGCCTGAACGCGCGGTGAAAGAAAGCAAGCATGCACGTCCAGAGTGCACACACGGCCGCAACTTTAGTCACCCCTGAACTGGCGGGTATTTTTTTTTTAGCTTCAAGTGACGTCATACCGCTGCTCCGCCCCCAAACCACCCCCTGCGCGTACCGGTCGCAATTTTGAAGCAGAGTGACTTGACTTGGTATATATAGACTTAACATGAGACGACAAGAAAAAAAGGAGGCAAAACTTTTATATAGAAGCTTATACAAAGAATTGGGATACAACAAGTACATAGAAACATGAGTGGATGGCTTTGGGTGAAGGGGTAGGAGAGGAGAGAGGACAATGGTGGAAGGCTAAAGGAAAGGAAATGTACTTGTAGGATATTGTGCTCATGAAACCTTGGGATCAGAAGGATGTGGATATATGTGTGTGTGGATAGCGCGGGGGGCAGGGGAGGAAGGGGGCAAGGGCTGAAGGCTGAATGAAAAGTGGAGTTTTTTTGTTTTTTTTTACGTGTACGCCTATAGCGCCGGTAGGGTCTCTTGAGGGGCCTGGACGGTAGTTGGCCCCAGCCCGTCATGGCGCAGGCAAGTGTTTATAGTGGCGCCATCTTCTCTTGGCTCATGCAGCCCCCCGGAACTCGTTCTTGATTCACTTGGACGGTTTCCTCTAGAGTCCGGGTTGATGGGTGGTCTTCAGGACAGCATGTGGGTAGTTTTAAGCCACTCGGCGGTGACTGAAAAATCCGAGGTGGTAGCGTGGGGATTCGAACCCGCGTCGTCCATCACGTGGTGAATGTGGGCCCAGCACGCTACCACTCAGCCATCGCCTACCCATTGGAGGATATTGGGTTACTAAAAACCTGTGATCATAAAGATATGTATATTCTTTTCTATTATGTAACGAGATGATATTTTGCAAGCTTTTGTGGGAATGGGGGAGGCGGTGACCGAATGGATAGCGTGACGGCGCCGCGTTCAGGACCACGCGAGTTCAATCCCCGCCCAGTGCCACCAAGCTGGGATTTTTCAGCCGCCGCCGAGTGGCTTAAAACTACCCATATGCTGTCCAGAAGACCACCTATCAACCCGGACTCTAGACTCTAGGATTAAAGATTAGCTCCGGGAGGGCAGCATGAGCCAATGCAAGATGGCGCCACTATAAACACTCGCCTGCGCCAGAACGGGCTGGGCCGAACATCAGGCCCCGCCGGGAAGAAGCCTACCGCCGCAATAGGCCGCGACGTAAAAAAAAAAAAAAAAAAAAAATAGCGTTGTCATAAGCATACAAGGCAAGGCAATTCTTGAAATTCAATATTCTGGATTATAGTGACGAAAGTTTGCGATCTCTCTCTCTCTCTCTCTCTCTCTCTCTCTCTCTCTCTCTCTCTCTCTCTCTCTCTCTCTCTCTCTCTCTCTCTCTCTCTCTCTCTCTCTCTCTCTCTCTCTCTCTCTCTCTCTCTCTCTCTCTCTCTCTCTCTCTCTCTCTCTCTCTCTCTCTCTCTCTCTCTCTCTCTCTCTCTCTCTCTCTCTCTCTCTCTCTGGTTATCTATGTAATTCTATGTAATTCTCTCTCTCTCTCTCTCTCTCTCTCTCTCTCTCTCTCTCTCTCTCTCTCTCTCTCTCTCTCTCTCTCTCTCTCTCTCTCTCTCTCTCTCTCTCTCTCTCTCTGGTTATCTATGTAATTCTATGTAATTCTATGTAATTCTCTCTCTCTCTCTCTCTCTCTCTCTCTCTCTCTCTCTCTCTCTCTCTCTCTCTCTCTCTCTCTCTCTCTCTCTCTCTCTCTCTCTCTCTCTCTCTCTCTCTCTCTCTCTCTCTCTCTCTCTCTCTCTCTCTCTCTCTCTCTCTAATGTGATAAATCTTATGGCACTCTCTATCTCTCTCTCTCTCTCTCTCTCTCTCTCTCTCTCTCTCTCTCTCTCTCTCTCTCTCTCTCTCTCTCTCTCTCTCTCTCTCAAGATAATGCGACAAATCTTAGGGCACGGTTTATCTGGCCCTCAAAGGCGGAGGCAGGGGAGGGCCGCCGTGTATTTGGTGCTGGCGGGCATAGTTTGCACGAGCTGCGGGGAAGGCGAGGCGGGTGTTTATGCTGACGGCTTCCTCCAAGGGTTATCTCTGACTCACAAGTTACCGCAAAGCTCTCTAGTAATTCTTTCGAGATTTGCACGCGGAGTTGTTTAAAGTTTTATGTCAATACTTGCTGTAAACAGTGGAGAGAGACGGCGCCCACACACACACACACACACACACACACACACACACACACACACACACACACACACATGCCCTAAAAAAGCCCCCTTTTTCAACATCACGCGGCGAGATTTGCGGAAGGGGCTTTAGAAATTTGCCGACACGAATGTAGTTGGAAAGTTTCGTTTAGTCGGCGCAACATCTGTGGTCATATGCCGGAGAGAGACAGAAGGGGAAGGAATTATAGAAGGGAACAGACCCCAGGAGACGGGACACAACCCCCGATTAATACCTGGTGCCCATTCACTGCTGGGTGGACAGGGGCGTAGGGTATCGGAAAAGCCGCCCATTTTCTCCACTCCGCCCGGACACGAATGTAACTACGTCAAATGAAATATAAACAAAATCCCCCGAGCTGACATAGTCTCAGAAATATATACCTACGATTTTCTTTTTAAGACGTAAGTAACAAACTTTCTCTCACTAAATATTTACATGTGTCAAATACCTCAGTAAATATCAATATAAAATGATTCTCCTAACTCAGTCTGAGGAGAGATTACAGAACACAAGCCCGAAAATCCCTTCAAATTTAGCCACAGTGCAATAATTATACCACACGTCCATAGCCCCATAAAAGAAGGCAGGGTTGTAAGCACGAAAAAGCAAAATAAAGGAGAAAAAGAAAGACTATGCCATTGGAATGTTTAAAATCAGGTCATGAAGGGAAAACTAACGATGAATATGTTGATGATTATAACCTAAAGCTGATTTTGGAGGGGCATCTCAATTTGCTTTCATATTTAGGTAGGGCCGTTTTACAAGTCGAATCCGAACAGTTTTGGGTCCATACAAATTTTGGTTCAGAGGTTGTATTCTGAGAAGCTTTGGGTCCATATAGATTTTGGTTTAGAGGTTGTATTCTGAGGAGTTTAGGGTCCATACAGATTTTGGTTCAGAGGTTGTATTCTGAGGAGTTTTGGGTCCATACAGATTTTGGTTCAGAGGTTGTATTCTGAGGAGTTTTGGGTCCATACAGATTTTGGTTCAGAGGTTGTATTCTGAGGAGTTTAGGGTCCATACAGATTTTGGTTCAGAGGTTGTATTCTGAGGAGTTTTGGGTCCATACAGATTTTGGTTCAGAGGTTGTATTCTGAGAAGTTTTGGGTCCATACAGATTTTGGTTCAGGGGTTGTATTCTGAGAAGTTTTGGGTCCATACAGATTTTGGTTCAGAGGTAGTATTCTGAGAAGCTTTGGGTCCATATAGATTTTGGTTTAGAGGTTGTATTCTGAGGAGTTTTGGGTCCATACAGATTTTGGTTCAGAGGTTGTATTCTGAGGAGTTTTGGGTCCATACAGATTTTGGTTCAGAGGTTGTATTCTGAGAAGTTTTGGGTCCATACAAATTTTGGTTCAGAGGTTGTATTCTGAGGAGTTTTGGGTCCATACAGATTTTGGTTCAGAGGTTGTATTCTGAGAAGTTTTGGGTCCATACAGATTTTGGTTCAGAGGTTGTATTCTGAGAAGTTTTGGGTCCATACAGATTTTGGTTCAGAGGTTGTATTACAAGTCGAATCCGAGGATTTTGGGTCCATACAGAGTTCAGGATCCTATACTGTCCAAACCCCTTATGCAAGAGTTAACCAGCATCTTCACTCTTTCATCCCTCACGCTGGTAAACTATGGAACAATCTTCCTTCATCTGTATTTCCTCCTGCCTACGACTTGAACTCTTTCAAGAGGAGGGTATCTGGACACCTCTCCTCCCGAAATTGACCTCTCTTTCGGCCACCTCCTTTGATTCTTCATTTTAGGAGCAGCGAGTAGCGGGCTTTTTTTTATTGTTTCCTTTTTTTGTGCCCTTGAGCTGTCTCCTTTGTTGTAAAAAAAAAAAAACATTGTAGGGACCCGAAACTTCTTGGATTCGACTTGTAATACGTCATAGTGTGCTGGTAGTATCATTTGTTCTTAATTACTGTTTTGTCCTTGAGCTGCCTCCTTTACTAGAAAAAAAAGTCGAGCGATCGCAGTTTTCTACAAATGAACGTATCGTCTCTTTCCCTGTTTCCCGTCGTCACTCTTCACCGCCTGGAGGTTAGCCAGCAAGCTTTTAGGGAGGGAGCAGTTGTCTATCTTCTCCCCTAAACAGTTGCAGCGTAGCGTACATGCAACCCCGGGGCCCTTCTCCTCCCTGCGTGGGCGTGCTGCAGAGTCGGGCGAGGTATACACCTAAGTCTATATATACCAAGTCAAGTCACTCTGCTTCAAAACTGCGACCGGTACGCGCAGGAGGCGGTTTTGGGGCGGAGCAGCGGGATGACGTCACTTGGAGCCAAAAAAAAAATACCCACCAGTTCAGGGGTGACTAAAGTTGGAGCCGTGTGTGCACTCTGGATGTGCATTCTCGCTTTCTTTCACAGCGCGTTCAGGCAAGCCACTGACGAAAAAATATGTCTTTTTATTGTGCTATTGCGTGACTGTAATTTCAATGGCTACAAACGGCGGTGTGGGGTGTGAGGGAGGGCATGTTGAAGTGACTGATTTAAATTAGTCCGCCTTTCCTCGTTTTCTCTAAATCCCTGTTTCTACATTCTCTAGTTTGGCTCCAAGCAACGTCACGCATAACCCACGCCTCGGCCGTGTCTCCTCCCACAAACCTGCGTAGGACTTGACTTGGTGTATATAGACTTAGGTATACACCAGGCCTGTCCTTGGTCTCGTCGAGGAGGTGGAGGTAAAAGCCGTCGGCTGCTTGGCGTCTGTTTGCTTGCCTTGTAATCCATTAATAATTGAGCCCGCTAGGAATTGTATAGTCTGGCACGTTGCGTTGGTACACCAAACGAGGTCATTCCTTAGTCAGAAAGTGATTCATTATATCCTTCTGGGCGGAATCTCTTCAACACCTCGACCGCTGACACAGGCAACGTTTCTCGATACCTAAAACAAACGAAAGCCTTACTCTGTTTCGCTCTCTCTTCTAGCCCCCCCCCCATCTCTCTCTCTCTCTCTCTCTCTCTCTCTCTCTCTCTCTCTCTCTCTCTCTCTCTCTTTGGGGGCTTCGTGGTGCAGTGGTTAGCACACTCGGCTGACAACCTAGAGAGCCCGGGTTCGATTCCCGGGCGGAGTGGAAAAAATTGAGCGGCTTTTCCGATACCCTACGCCCCTGTCCACCCAGCAGTGAATGGGCACAAGGTATTAATTGGGGGTTGTGTCCCGTCTCCTGGGGTCTGTTCCCTTCTCCTATAATTCCTTCCCCGTCTGTCTCTATCCGGCATATGACCACAGATGTTGAGCCGACTAAACGAAACTTTCCAACTCTCTCTCTCTCTCTCTCTCTCTCTCTCTCTCTCTCTCTCTCTGTGTTTGTTTCCTACAGGTACGATCAGTTCTTTACGGATGTACCCTAACAACACAAGCCCTCCTTTCCCCTCTTCGGATTCACCCATAGCTGCTGAACGCTGATAAGCACGGTAACGCTTTGGACCATAACCAACAGAAACCTGGGGCCGTATTTATAATAAGAAGTTATGGGTGTCATAATTCTTCTCATAGCGTCCAGCCCAGTGACCGAAACATTGCACGATCATTATCTTTTATAATACATGGTAATTCGTGAGATGACGATTGAAATATATGTTTAACCCATTGAATGCGGATTTCCTACAAGAAGACATCACCAAGCTACAGGAGTGGAACAAAAAGTGGCTGCTACAATTTAGTGAAGAAAAATGTGAAGTCATGCATCTTGGGAGGGGAAATCCAGCATATCAATACCACATGGGAAACACTCCACTACCCACCACAGAGGCACAGAAAGTCCTAGGAGCATGATATGTTACCAGGCTACCAGTGAAGGCGAAATCCGTGCCAATCGCAGCGGACGGGTTAGAATACATGGTAATTTATAAAATAACGGTTGAATTATATGTTTAATAGGTTGTTTATATTATAGGGGCTATAAAAATTAAAATATGTTAGTGTATTCATTGGACACAGAAATTAACAGTTAAATATTGACCCGTGATCTTGTTCTTGATCTTGATGTCACAGGTGTCTAGAGATTTCGCTCAAAATAAGCCTTTGTATCTGCGTGCACCCGCTGCCTCCCCCCGAATGTGTGCAGGAAAACTATGAGGTACAAGACTCAAAAACGATGCGAAGTTTAAGGAACTTTAAGGTCATTCATGTTGCGAAGAAGAGGAATGTCCAACCTTCGTACCATAAGGATTCAATTAATTCTTGAGGAAACAGCTTAAGGGTAGGCGGTGGCTGAGTGGTAGCGTGCTGGGCCCACATTCACCGCGTGATGGACGACACGAGTTCGAATCCCCACGCTACCACCTGGGATTTTTCAGTCACCGCCGAGTGGCTTAAAACTACCCACATGCTGTCCTGAAGACCACCCATCAACCCGGACTCTAGAGGAAACCGTCCAAGTGAATCAAGAACGAGTTTCGTCGGGCAGCATGAGCCAAGAGAAGATGGCGCCACTATAAACACTTGCCTGCGCCATGACGGGCTGGGGCCGAACACCATTCAGGCCCCTCAAGCAAGTCTACCGGCGACATAGGCATAGACGTAAAAAAAAAAAAGGGCAAAATCAAATAGGAAAAAAAGCCTGCTCTTATTTTTATACTAAATACTTTCCACATCGGTTTTCCTGCCTGGCTACTTTGGTTCTTCAAGTTATAAGTCCTGTTGTGTCGGCAGGAAGATAATCATTCAATATTATACAAAGTTCTGTGAAAATCATTATGTATGCGTCTCACGTGTGGAGGGGCTCCACTCACACAGCTCTCTTGGACAGAGTGGAGTCTAAGGCTCTTCGTCTCATCAGCTCTCCTCCTCTTACTGATAGTCTTCTACCTCTTAAATTTCGCCGCCATGTTGCCTCTCTTTCTATCTTTTATCGATATTTTCACGCTGACTGCTCTTCTGAACTTGCTAACTGCATGCCTCCCCCTCCCGCGGCCTCGCCACACACGACTTTCTACTCATGCTCATCCCTATACTGTCCAAACCCCTTATGCAAGAGTTAACCAGCATCTTCACTCTTTCATCCCTCACGCTGGTAAACTCTGGAACAATCTTCCTTCATCTGTATTTCCTCCTGCCTACGACTTGAACTCTTTCAAGAGGAGGGTATCAGGACACCTCTCCTCCCGAAATTGACCTCTCTTTCGGCCACTCCTCTAACTCTTTTTAGGAGCAGTGAGTAGCGGGCTTTTTTTTTTTTTTTACATTTGATATCTTTTTTTATGCCCTTGAACTGACTCCTCTGCTGGAAAAAAAAACAAATGAAGGAAAAATCAACGAAGAAAACATGGACACAGAGCGAACAAAGGAAAATAAGCAGAGTAATCGAAAAGAGACTAAACCCAACAAGGAATAAACACACAGATAAGGAGAAGAGGAAGCCATGGACGTGTGTGTGTGTGTGTGTGTGTGTGTGTGTGGAGAGAGAGAGAGAGAGAGAGAGAGAGAGAGAGAGAGAGAGAGAGAGAGAGAGAGAGAGAGAAACACGATATGCCGTCCCCCCTGACCCCCTTCCCCGTACACTTCACCCACTTCATTAGAACCACCTTCCCCCTCTTCCCGCGACGAGAGATGCTTCGAGGATGTACAAGGCTGACACGTGCACCTGTATGCCACACACACACACACACACACACACACACACACACACACACACACACACACACGGCCCGGTAGCTCAGTGGATAGAGCGTCTGCCTCACAACCAGAAGGACCGGGGTTCGATATGAGCTCTGTGCTCTTCCATAGGGGAACGGCTGGCTGTCTCGAGAGGGACCCGCAGCAGCAGACCAAGAGGTGAATTACACACACACACACACACACACACACACACACACACACACACACACACACACACACAGCTTCATCGACTGTGGTCAAGAGGAGCCCCGGGGTAGTAAAATGAGCCAAAGCAAGTCATGTAGCACGGTAACCGCTTTAAATAAGAGTAACCCGCACCAATAAGCTCAAGGCCGCATAAGAGAGGCAACTGGAACCATGGGCAGTAAATAATAAAAAGAAGCAGAGAGATGCCAGATAGCGGGAGGCAAACAGCTCTTAAGCCCCGTTCACACTGTGCCGACTCTGGGCCACGACTACCCACGACTCAAGGGTACACGAGGTCTTGGGTGTTGATATGAAAGGGTCGGGCATGCCTTGAAAGAGGTCTTGAGACTGTAATACGGCTTAAATGTCTGATGTCAGGAGGAAACTACCCATCACTGTACACTAAATTCACTCCCATTACCGCGTCGTCTAAATGCCTGATGTCGGGGAGGAAAAAACACTTCACCGTATACAGACGTCGTGATGGGAGTCTGGAGTCGTGAGGGTTAGCACGACATGCTGGCAACTAGTCGGCCGAATGTCCCAGACAGTCGGCAAGACACCAAGACCCCAATAAAACCTCCCCCCCCCCCTCCTTGGAGCGTGGAGACCAACTTGTCAAATGGGCCCAGAGTCGGCACTGTGAACGGGGCTTTAGCAATGTCAATAGTTTTAAAGGAGAGTCGCGAAGGCATTCCTGTAAACAAAGCCACATTGCTGAGAGACAAGAGCCCTGCACTAACCTGCCGGCCTTGGTCACGATCATCTCGGTGCCCAGCTCGTTGAACTCGTCCCACAGCGATTTCATCTCGAGGGTCGCAGACACGTTCATGAGGCGGGGGTGAAGGGGTTTTTTGTGCATGGAGCCGCCGCCTTCCTGCATGTGCGGGGAGCCCTTGTCCTGCCCCGCTAGGCTGAGGGGCGTGTCCTCCTTGTGCTCCTTGAGAGGGGAGTGCGGCGAGCGCGGGGCCTTGGAGGACAACACGCCCCCGCAGGTGGTCTGGGGTAGGTGAGGGTAGTCCACAGCACCGCCGCCGCCTCCCCCACTGTAGTCCTCGCGCCCCTTCCCCGCCGCCAATAGACATGCTGTAGGGAGGGAATGCAGAGGTCAAGGGATGAGGTCAAGGAAGGGAAAAGGGCAGTGAACGCTTGACTCGAATTTAGATATATATAATAATGACTTGTTCTATGTTTACAAACTAATTCAAAGAGTAACCAGATGTGGCTTTACCGTGTAGCAGCGACGGGCAAAATTTGTGCCATGATATAAACCCCCAAAAATAGATGATACATAAATTGATCACAAATGCGTTGATATATGTATATTATGGACTGCTTTGTGTGAGAGTTGATTTTTTCTCATTTTTCTCGCTTAGAGGGACCATTAAGAAACATGATCCCCGCTGCTACAGGGTTAAAATCTATGTAAGTATTGTACCTTGATTATTTTGAGACAACAGTTGATATTTGTGTGGCAGTGACTAGCTTATTTTCCTCTCATTGCAATGGCCGATGTGGTTACGGCCCTCCATGAATGCGTGGACGAGAATAACTTGAAGGGAACAAAAATTTGGTAATACAATGAAAACACTGGAAATTAATGAGGAAAGTTCAGTGTTCCGGAATGAGTTAGACGGAAGAAAGGTTTGCAAAAAAGTGATGTAAATATTCTTTTTCCGTTATTTTGAAACACCAGTTTGTAGATTCATGGATGTAACTTTTTTTCACTAATGAAACACGGAATGGTGCCAGTTTCATTTCATATTGAGACAGTTACAGGAACAAAGCGTGTTATCTGTAAACAGCACCATCGTAAGAATGTGTTGTTATGTGAACATTTCAAGTCCAGGTTATCCATGCACAGCGTCACAAGGGAGTCCGGGAGAGATTTTGTTGGAAGAATTGGAAAATAACATTAAAGAGGCAAAAAATCTTAAAAACACACACACACACACACACACACACACACACACACACACACACACACACACACACACACACGAGCAAAAGATGAAAAAAAAAAAAAAAAAAAAAGGACACTAGCAACAAAAGCGGCGTGGGTCGATTGGTTAGCGTATAGAAGTCCGCGTTCAAGTTACGACGAGAGGCAGATAACGGTGGTACACACGCTATAGCTGCGCGTGGCTGCGGTGCTCTCCTCCGATCCGTTGGCCCTTTGAGGCTGTGGCAGGTAGGAAGCAGCTACCCCGGGACAAGGGCCACTGTGAAATCCGGGATTGACACTTTACCTTCCCCAGGCGTCCCCAGGCACCCATTTATCGACCAGCCCAAAGGGAGGATGAACAGTTGGGTGAGCTGCACGCCGGGACTCGAACCCAGGTCCGCGGAGTGGTAGCCAGGCACGCTGACCACTGCACCACGAAGGTTGACAATTTTCATCTGTACCTTCAATGGCAAATTACTCCTATACTGTCCATCAACTTTGACTTCTACTGTAAATTTAGAGACGACACCCGTGAACAAATATATTTGCGTTTTCTTGGTCATCATTTGTTTGTTTTTCTTACTTGCTAAAAAAAAAAGCGATTCTTATTTTTTCATCTGCCGTGGCTGTCAACAAACCCTGGGAAAGCGGACTGTCAGAGATCACCCAGCTGTGTTTGTGTGTGTGTGTGTGTGTGTGTGTGTGTTTCAGACAGTTGTAGGCGGAGGTGGTGGGTGAGTCATCAGCGGTGTTCTGGAGGACCCGGGTTCAAATCCCACCCGCCGTTACAGGCTGACAATTTTCAGTCATCGCCGAGTGACCTAACACTGCCCCCATGCTGTCGTGATCACCACCTAATGGTACCATGAATACGAAAGTAGAAAGTTTCGTTGAGTCGGCGCAACATCTGTGGTCATATGCCGGAGAGAGACAGAAGGGGAAGGAATTATAGGAGAAGGGAACATCTGTGGTCATATACCGGAGAGAGACAGAAGGGGAAGGAATTATAGGAGAAGGGAACATCTGTGGTCATATACCGGAGAGAGACAGAAGGGGAAGGAATTATAGGAGAAGGGAACATCTGTGGTCATATACCGGAGAGAGACAGAAGGGGAAGGAATTATAGGAGAAGGGAACATCTGTGGTCATATACCGGAGAGAGACAGAAGGTGAAGGAATTATATGATAAGTGAACATCTGTGGTCAAATGCCGGAGAGACAGAAGGGGAAGGAATTATAGGAGAAGGGAACATCTGTGGTCATATACCGGAGAGACAGAAGGGGAAGGAATTATAGGAGAAGGGAACATCTGTGGTCATATACCGGAGAGAGACAGAAGGGGAAGGAATTATAGGAGAAGGGAACATCTGTGGTCATATGCCGGAGAGAGACAGGAGGGGGAAGGAATTATAGGAGAAGGGAGCAGACCCCAGGAGACGGGACACAAACCCCGATTAATACCTGGTACCCATTCACTGCTGGGTGGACAGGGGCGTAGCCACCCAGTTTTTTCCACTCCGTCCGGGAATCGAACCCGGGCTCTCTCGGTTGTGAGTCGGGTGTGCTAACCACTGCACCACGAAGCCCCCCCTATGAACACGAACTCTGGCGAAACTTTCTGAGATGGAACAAAAATGAGTTGCCGGGGGCAGCATGAGGATAGCATGATGGCCCTCTCTATAAGGGTGCGGCCACACTGCACTGGGAGGGTAGAGGGTAGCGGGACGCCTAGCGGGTCAGCGGCAAGAATAAACACATGTTATCTAATAGGAGTGGCCATACAGGACGCGGGTAGCGGGTTCCCTCCAAGCTTACCCGCTACCCGCGTCCTGTATGGCCACTCCTATTAGATAACATGTGTTTGATCTTGCCTTTGACCCGCTACCCTCTACCCTCCCAGCAAACCGCGTGCATGCAGTGTGGCCGCACCGTGCCGCGCCACTAACGGACTGGAGCCGACCAGAAGGCATCATTGCGTCATGTCTAAATTTCGGGACAGGGGAACTACGAGTGACGTGTAAGAATTGCGTATCAGGAGCTGAATGAACGTATGGCGTCAGCGTGTGCCAGGCGTGGTGATGACAGTCAGCACTCAGCGGTCAGCACCCCTGTCACCCCCTTCTCCTCCTCCTACTCCTCTTCCACCTTCCTTCCCTCCCCTTCACGCTCTTCCTCCCTGTCAACGCCGAAGAAGCCGCTGTTGACAGTCGAGTAACAACAACAACAAAAACAGATACAAGAGATATGATAACACTTAGGTTGGTATTCTTAGACACTTTCGCTTCTCACATCAACTATTTCTAAAGGTCACAGAGCGGATCAATCGTGTTCTTATGAGTGTTTCTTTAGGTTCACGGTACAGAAGAAGGGTCAAACTACCACCAGGGTCATAGAACTACTCCTGAAAATGCCAACAACTCCTACGAAAGCCTTGTCAAATATGTGTTCTTAGGCTGCGATGTCTCTTATACGGCCCTAACCTAACCTAACCTAACCTAACCTAACCTAACCTAACCTAACCTAACCTAACCTAACCTAACCTAACCTAACCTAACCTAACCTAACCTAACCTATCCTAACCTAACCTAACCTAACCTAACCTAACCTAACCTAACCTAACCTAACCTAACCTAACCTAACCTAACCTAACCTGGGTCGGTATTAGAAGAGTTTCGCTTCTCATATCAACTATTTCTAAAGGTCAAAGAGCGGATCAATCGTGTTCTTATGAGTGTTTCTTTAGGTTCACGGTACAGAAGAAGGGTCAAACTACCACCAGGGTCATAGAACTACTCCTGAAAATGCCCACAACTCCTACGAAAGCCTTGTCAAATATGTGTTCTTGGGCGGCGAAATGTCTAGTTATACGGCCCTAACCTAACCTAACCTAACCTAACCTAACCTGGGTCGGAATTAGAAAACACTTTCGCTACTCACATCAGGTATTTCTTAAGGTCAAAGAGGGGATCAATCGTGTTCTTATGAGTGTTTCTTTAGGTTCATGGTACAGAAGAAGGGTCAAACTACCACCAGGGTCATAGAAATACTCTTGAAAATGCCCCAAGCTCCTCCGAAAGCCTTGTCAAATATGTGTTCTTGGGCGGCGAAATGTCTAGTTATACGGCCCTAACCTAACCTAACCTAACCTAACCTAACCTAACCTAACCTAATCTAACCTAACCTAACCTGGGTCGGCATTAGAAGACAGTTTCGCTTCTCATATCAACTATTTCTAAAGGTCAAAGAGAGGATCAATCGTGTTCTTATGAGTGTTCCTTCAGGTTCACGGTACAGAAGAAGGGTCAAACTACCGACAGGGTCATAAAACTACCCCTGGAAATGCCCCAAGCTCCTACGAAAGTCTTGTCAAATATGTGTTCTTGGGCGGCGAAATGTCTAGTTATACGGCCCTAACCTAACCTAACCTAACCTGGGTCGGAATTAGAAGACACTTTCGCTACTCACATCAGGTATTTCTTAAGGTCACAGAGGGGATCAATCGTGTTCTTATGAGTGTTTCTTTAGGTTCATGGTACAGAAGAAGGGTCAAACTACCACCAGGGTCATAAAACTACCCCTGGAAATGCCCCAAGCTCCTCCGAAAGCCTTGTCAAATATGTGTTCTTGGGCGGCGAAGTGTCTTACAATACGACTCTTAGTATATCCTTCATTTTCATGTATCAGCAACTTTCTTGGAGTAAAGGAATGGTTTAGTTTTTGCACATGCCCGTCCCAAGCAGACTCGTAAAGTGACAGACAAGCAGAAAGGTAGATATCAAAAGATTGCCATAAGACACAGATAGACGCTCAAAAGGAATGATAGAAAATAAAAACACATAGGCATACGAGTACACAGTCAAACAATCAGATAGACACATACTATGGGTCGTATTATGAAACATTTCGCCGCCCAAGAACACATATTTGACAAGGCTTTCGTAGGAGTTGTGGGCATTTCCAGGAGTAGTTTTATGACCCTGATGGTAGTCTGGCCCTTCTTCTGTACCATGAACCAAAAGAAACACTCATAAGAACACGATTGATCCACTCTTTGACCTTAAGAAATACCTGATGTGAGAAGCGAGTGTTTTCTAATACCGACCCAGGTTAGGTTAGGTTAGGTTAGGATAGGTTAGGATAGGTTAGGTTAGGTTAGGTTAGGTTAGGTTAGGTTAGGTTAGGTTAGGTTAGGTTAGGTTAGGTTCGTATTACTAGACATTTCGCCGCCCAAGAACACATATTTGACAAGGCTTTCGTAGGAGTTGTGGGCATTTCCAGGAGTAGTTTTATGACCCTGATGGTAGTCTGGCCCTTCTTCTGTACCGTGAACCAAAAGAAACACTCATAGAACCCGATTGATCCCCTCTTTGACCTTAAGAAATGGCTGATGTGATATGGTAAAGTGTCTTTTAATACCAGCCATAGTCATATGTCTTTTTTTTTTACAACAGAGGAGACAGCTCAGGGGCACAAAAAAGGAAACAATAATAAAAAAAAGCCCGCTACTCGCTGCTCCTAAAAAAAAAAGAATCAAAGGAGGTGGCCGAAAGAGAGGTCAATTTCGGGAGGAGACTTAACAAAGACTTAAAGACAGACACACACACACGACCAGACAGATAGAAATGACACGTGTTGCCTCCACTGAACAGCTTTGGCAGCCAATTAACTTTATAAACCCCATGTGGTTTTAATCTGCCACGCACAAAAATATATGTAAGCAGATTTATGAGAACAAAAATACAACTGATACACACACACACACACACACACACACACACACACACACACACACACACACACACACACACACACACACCTCTTTCGACCACCTCTTTTGATTTTTTTTTTTTTAGGAGCAGCGAGTAGCGGGCTTTTTTCTGTTATTGTTTCCTTTTTTTGTGCCCTTGAGCTGTCTCCTTTGTTGTAAACACACACACACACACACACACACACACACACACACACACACACACACACACACATACACCTCTCTTTCGACCACCTCTTTTGATTTTTTTTTTTTTTAGGAGCAGCGAGTAGCGGGCTTTTTTTTGTTATTGTTTCCTTTTTTTGTGCCCTTGAGCTGTCTCCTTTGTTGTAAACACACACACACACACACACACACACACACACACACACACACACACCTCTTTCGACCACCTATTTTGATTTTTTTTTTTTTTAGGAGCAGCGAGTAGCGGGCTTTTTTTTGTTATTGTTTCCTTTTTTTGTGCCCTTGAGCTGTCTCCTTTGTTGTAAACACACACACACACACACACACACACACACACACACACACAAATACACAGAGAGCAACCTTATATTCTCTTTGCAAAACTACTTTATAATATATTACATTTTGTTTCAATGCTGAGTCCACGTTATTTTTTGCCGTACTATTAAAGCCAACAAATATTTCTATATATCAGATGAATATATTTACGTTTTCTTGGTCGTCATTTGTTTTTTTCTTACTTGCTAAAAAAAAAAAAAAGCGATTCTTATTTTTTTCATCTGCCGTGGCTGTCAACAAACCCTGGGAAAGCGGACTGTCAGGGATCATCCAGCTGTGTGTGTGTGTGTGTGTGTGTGTGTGTGTGTGTGTGTGAGAGAGAGAGAGAGAGAGAGAGAGAGAGAGAGAGAGAGAGAGAGAGAGAGAGAGAATTACATAGAATTACATAGATAACCAGAGAGAGAGAGAGAGAGAGAGAGAGAGAGAGAGAGAGAGAGAGAGAGAGAGAGAGAGAGAGAGAGAGAGAGAGAGAGAGAGAGAGAAGCAGGCAAAATGGAGAAAGGAAGGCTGAGAGTTTATTTTTCTATCATCAATTATGAAGCTCCTCACTCAGCGCTGTAGGACGGGGCGTGAAGAGTAAACAGGGAGAGTGAGACCGGGGAGAGGGGGGGAGACGGGGGGGGGGGCGATAAGGGCGAGGCGGGGAGAGCCAGGTTGCTTGCAGGAGGAAGCAGATCCCACACAAACAAGCCTGGCCCGCCACTACCAACACTGCTATTACAGGCTAGCCCATTAACCCTACCTCTACCAACATCGTTATTATCACAACCAACATCATTAGCTTCGGTATCGCCATTTCCACCATCATCGGCTGTACATTATATCATCATCGGCATCAATGTCATCATCAGTTAGTTTAACCTTCAACGCTCTCTCACTGCCGTCGTTTTTCAATGCAGTAAGGAAATTGGTAGTTTTTGCCTGTAAACTCTCTTCTTATGATGTAGGATCTTTATAATATCTATCTATCTATCTATCTATCATTTTGACATTGTAAAACCAGTGTCTTTAATGCTACAGTGATCTAGGAGGACCATGACAGACCAGTGCAACCATGCTATAATGACCTTGGAGCAGTATTCCACCAAACTATGACCCCCTGTGTGTGTGTGTGTGTGTGTGTGTGTGTGTGTGTGTGTGTGTGTGTGTGTGTGTGTGTGTGTGTGTGTGTGTGTGTTGAGACTTGGCTCTGAATTGGTGAATGAAAATTATGGGCCTAAGCTTGTGAATGGACCCAAGCAAATGGCGCGTGATAATTCGCTGGTGCACGGCTGGCTCATACATGCATCACGGGCCTGTGATTACAATCTGTGCCAGTGAGTCAAGGCGTCAGCTTATGACTCACTCAGAACTTCATTGTTTCTTGTAAATTTCCCGACAGATAAATGCAGTCGTGAAAAGGCGAACGGTGGCAGATTGCGCCCATTATAATGAATATTTATACAACACACTCAGTGATCAAGGAGATAAGAATGACACTTTAAAGGGGCTATCACACTGGGCAAATTTTCCGTGGATCTTCAGTCAAACCATGATTTCCGCTGGCGTGGTTCTCATATTTCCGTGGTGTTCTGACGCGTCCACGATCTTCCAAAACTACGGTAGATTTCACTGAAGCACGACGGTATTACTCACCATCATCATCATCAGCAATAACAAGAAATAAATGAGAACCGCGCTAACAAAAATCGTGGTTTGACTGAAGATCCGTGGTTCTCATATTTCCGTGGTGTTCTGACGTGTCCACGATCTTCCAAAGCTACGGTAGATTTCACCGAAGGACGACGGTATTACTCACCATCATCATCAGCAGCAATAACAAGAAACAAATGAGAACCACGCTAGCAAATATCGTGGTTTGACTGAAGATCCACGGAAAGTTTGCTCAGCGTAAAAGCCCCTTAATATTATACCCTAAAGCTTATTGTTCGCACTAAACATTCTTCTTACAATAAAAACGAAATCACATGTGTCATACTAAATGTGGAAACAAAGGATAAACGATACCTGACTGTTGATCGGTTTATAGAAATTAATTCTGGCTACTAATTACAGCAAAGCGATTGCAAACACAGTGGCTTATGTTACAAGACTCTTTCGCTTCTCACATCAGCTATTTCTAAAGGTCAAAGAGGGGATCAATCAGGTTCCAATAAGGTTTTTTAGGCTCAGGGTACAGAAGAAGGGTCGAACTACCACCAGGGTCATAAAACTACTCCTGGAAATGCCCGCAACTCCTACGAAAGCCTTGTCAGTTATGCGTTTTTGGGCGCGAAATGTCTTATAAAACGACCCACTTGCCTCAATATCTGTATGAAAAACTGTAAGTACGCTTCATCAGTATTATTACCTCCGCCGAGAAGCTTGATTCTCTTTCAGAGCAAAATCTAATCAAGTTCTCATGGCTTATTTTGATATCCTGATGACCCACTCTTACCATCGTCATATCGGGATTTCTGGAGGGTAGTATTTATAATTTCTTCATATTAGAGTAAAAAAATGCTGCAGTGTCAATATCTTTCTCTGTAACCTTGTGTGCGCATTTCAATTAAGATGCAGGAGCCATGTTCTTAACCACTTGACCGCGGATTTCCCACAAGAAGACATCACCAAGCTACAGGAGTGGAACAAAAAGTGGCTGCTACAATTCAGTGAGGAAAAATGTAAAGTCCTGCGCCTTGGGAGAGGATATCTAGCACACCAATACCACGTGGGAAACACTCCACTATCCACCACAGAGACAGAGAAAGACCTGGGAGTGTATGTTACCAGGCTACCAGTGAAGGGATATCCAGCATACCAATACCACATGGGAAACACTCCACTATCCACCACAGAGGCAGAGAAAGACCTGGGAGTGTATGTTACCAGGCTACCAGTGAAGGGATATCCAGCATACCAATACCACATGGGAAACACTCCACTATCCACCACAGAGGCAGAGAAAGACCTGGGAGTGTATGTTACCAGGCTACCAGTGAAGGGATTTCCAGCACACCAGTACCACATGGGAAACACTCCACTATCCACCACAGAGGCAGAGAAAGACTTGGGAGTGTATGTTACCAGGCTACCAGTGAAAGCCGAATCCATACCAATTACAGCGGACGGGATAAACATTTCTGCGCCCAAGCTCACATATTTGACACGGGTTTCGTAGGAGTTTGGGGCCTTTCCAGGGGTAGTTTAATGACCCTAGTTGTAGTTTGACCCTTCCCCCATACCAAGAACCTAAGAAAACACTCATGAGAACGCAATTGATGTCCTTTTAGTCCTTTTGAAATAGTTGATGTGAGAGCCGGGAGCGTCTGAGAACACCGGCCCAGATCATCTGCTAAAATAATTAAGGGCTGCGAAACCTTTGCGGAGGTATGGGAGCTCACTGCATATACCTAAGACATGAGCAGGTGGTGGGGGAAGCCACAGCCAATACTGTGCAGAGCATTCGAGGAAGTTGATTATCCTCACTCCTCTCTGCGTGGCCGCTCCTTGGTGAACGAGTTAACGAGTTGTTTGTAGTTATATAAAATATGTTAGGTGTGGGAACCATTCATGCTGTATTGTGAAGATGAAGTTAAAATACAGTTTTGTTACAGGCTCTGGCGGAGGTATAAAAAGGTTAACGCTCATGTGTTGGATAATAATGTAAGAGCACACGACTGACTGAACATGCATGACCTTACCGTAAATCCTGTATTACAGCCATTATCATTACCAACACACAAGGTGCAAAACAAGGTTTGAACCAACTGAGCAAGATCTAGCGAAGCCATTAGTTCCCATTAAAACCCCCAAATCACCTAACAGTCGTTTTGAGTGTCCTTTGGTGAAATTTATCTTAACAAAGCAGTTGCCGAGGTAATCACGTTTGGCAGAAATTCACCTCCTTGACTGGCCCCCTAAGGCCTGTGATATCAATCCAATAGAAAATATATGGGGCATTATGAAGCGTGAGTGGGAGGTAGCGGAGAAGACCAAACCAGAGATAACCAGGCATTCCTATGATGTCTGGGAGAGTATCAGACGAACACCCGACATGTGTTCAAAGCTGGTAGACTCTTTTCCCT
>NC_066531.1:1168264-1185764 GCF_024679095.1 Eriocheir sinensis
CAGGTCTTTCTCTGCCTCTGTGGTGGATAGTGGAGTGTTTCCCATGTGGTATTGGTGTGCTGGATATCCCTTCACTGGTAGCCTGGTAACATACAGTCCCAGGTCTTTCTCTGCTTCTGTGGTGGATAGTGGAGTGTTTCCCATGTGGTATTGGTGTGCTGGATATCCCTTCACTGGTAGCCTGGTAACATACACTCCCAGGTCTTTCTCTGCCTCTGTGGTGGATAGTGGAGTGTTTCCCATGTGGTATTGGTGTGCTGGATATCCCTTCACTGGTAGCCTGGTCACATACACCCCCAGGTCTTTCTCTGCTTCTGTGGTGGATAGTGGAGTGTTTCCCATGTGGTATTGGTGTGCTGGATATCCCTTCACTGGTAGTCTGGTAACACACAGTCCCAGGTCTTTCTCTGCCTCTGTGGTGGATAGTGGAGTGTTTCCCATGTGGTATTGGTGTGCTGGATATCCCTTCACTGGTAGCCTGGTAACATACACTCCCAGGTCTTTCTCTGCCTCTGTGGTGGATAGTGGAGTGTTTCCCATGTGGTATTGGTGTGCTGGATATCCCTTCACTGGTAGCCTGGTAACATACACTCCCAGGTCTTTCTCTGCCTCTGTGGTGGATAGTGGAGTGTTTCCCATGTGGTATTGGTGTGCTGGATATCCCTTCACTGTATCTTCTGTGGTGGATAGTGGAGTGTTTCCCATGTGGTATTGGTGTGCTGGATATCCCCTCCCAAGGTGCAGGACTTTACATTTTTCTTCATTGAATTGTATCAGCCACTTATTGTTCCACTCCTGTAGCTTGGTGAGGTCTTCTTGTAGGAAATCCGCAGTCAAGGGGCTCAGTCGTGACATCCTCTGAGTTATCTTTTTCCTTTCTTTAATTTCCACTACTCAATTTCATCTTCACTTAACTCTCCTCCCTTTCCTTGCCTCCCCCTCACCTCTTACTTTTCTTCGAGTTTCTTTACCTTCCTCATATTTGTTATACTCCTTTAAGTTCTCTTAGTTTTCTCTCTCATTTTTATTCCCTATTCCATCATCACTTTGTCCCTTTTCTTCCCTTCATCTCATCTCTTGTTTTTCTCGGAGTTTATTTTATTTTCTCAGTTTTTGTTGTCTGTCTAATTCTTTAATCTTTTCTTATTTTTCACAAGCCTTTCGTCACCACCTCCTCTTCCGGTCTATTCCCTCTTTCAACGTTTATCTTCCTATAGCCGCATTTTTTCTTCTTTTTGTTTTCTCTTTTATTCCGAGTTCGTTACGTCCATATTTTTCTCTTGTTGTTGTTTTTCTCCTTTTCTTTCCCATGTCTTCGTTATTGATATATTTCGTCTCTTTCCTCTTACGGATTCTCATGAGTAAAAGTTATTTGCTTAGCGGGAGATTCAAAAGAAATATACTATACTACTACTACTACTACTACTACTACTACTACTACTACTGCTGTTGCGACTTCTTTGGTAACTAACCGATTGATGTAGCTGTATTCCGATTGATAGGGATTGAGGTTGATATTCTTAGACGACCATGCCTCTCACATCAACAGTATCCAAAGGCCAAAAGCGGAGATCAGTCGGGTTCTAATGAGTGTTTTTGTAGGTTCATGGTACAGAAGAAGGGCCAGACTACCACCAGGGTTATCAAACTACCCCTGGAAAGGCCCACAACTCCTATGAAAGCCTTGTCAATTATGTGTGCTTGGCCGAGGAAGTGTTTAACAATCCGGCCATACACAAGTAGGCATATCGACAGAGAGAAGCGTATAAACACACTCAGAGATATGAATAGAGACAGACAGACAAACAGATACGGAGAGAGAGAGAGAGAGAGAGAGAGAGAGAGAGAGAGAGAGAGAGAGAGAGAGAGAGAGAGAGAGAGAGAGAGAGAGAGAGAGAGAGAGAGAGAGAGAGAGAGAGAGAGAGAGAGAGATACACACATACATACATACATACATATATAGATGGATTGCAGATAAAGAATTGCTCAGGAAGATAAATAAACAAACAAAAGAGAGAGAGAGAGAGAGAGAGAGAGAGAGAGAGAGAGAGAGAGAGAGAGAGAGAGAGAGAGAGAGAGAGAGAGAGAGAGAGAGAGAGAGAGAGAGAGAGAGAGAGAGAGAGAGAGAGAGAGAGAGAGAGAGAGAGAGAGAGAGAGAGAGAGATAGAGAAGAGAGAGAGAGAGAGAGAGAGAGAGAGAGAGAGAGAGAGAGAGAGAGAGAGAGAGAGAGAGAGAGAGAGAGAGAGAGAGAGAGAGAGAGAGAGAGAGAGAGAGTTACTGGCTTAAGCTCAATAAGCCAACAAATAAAGTACAAAGCAAGAGAGAGAGAGAGAGAGAGAGAGAGAGAGAGAGAGAGAGAGAGAGAGAGAGAGAGAGAGAGAGAGAGAGAGAGAGAGAGAGAGAGAGAGAGAGAGAGAGAGAGAGAGAGAGAGAGAGAGAGAGAGAGAGAGAGTGTTACTGGCTTAAGCTCAATAATCCAACAAATAAAGTAAAAAGTAAAAGAGAGAGAGAGAGAGAGAGAGAGAGAGAGAGAGAGAGAGAGAGAGAGAGAGAGAGAGAGAGAGAGAGAGAGAGAGAGAGAGAGAGAGAGAGAGAGAGAGTGTGTTACTGGCCTGAGCTCACTAATCCAACACATGAAGTACAAAGCAGGCACCAAGCACCATCACTAAAGAGAACTGCCTGGCTTGCTTCATTACGACGCGAGAGACGAACACTTCCTTGATATATACTGCGGCAGCGGAGGATGTTATCAGCCACTCGAAACGCAGATACATGTCCACTATGGGGAGGCGGTGGCTGAGTCGACAGAGTGACGGCGCCGCGTTCAGGAGGACGCGAGTTCAATCCCCGCCCGGTGCCACCAAGCTGGGATTTTTCAGCCGCCGCCGAGTGGCTTAAAACTACCCACATGCTGTCCAGAAGACCACCCATCAACCCGGACTCTAGATTCTAGGATTAAAGATGAGCTCCGGGAGGGCAGCATGAGCCAATGCAGGATGGCGCCACTATAAACACTCGCCTGCGCCAGAACGGGCTGGGCCGACCATCAGGCCCCACCGGGAAGAAGCCTACCGGCGCAATAGGCCGCGACGTAAAAAAAAAAAAAAAAAAAAGCTCTGTTGTAACTACTATATTTGAGTAATCGCCCTGATTGTTTGCTTAATATTGTCACTTTTTATCATCATTAATACCATCATAAGCACATATTGATATTCCTGTTGTTTACTTGTAGGCTATATTTATGTTATTGTTCAGCGATTTTATATGTAGTGTGTGTGTGTGTGTGTGTGTGTGTGTGTGTGTGTGTGTATAAAGTAGTAAGTGAGGCTTTCCGTTGGTTGATAAGGTCAGCAGATAACGTGTATAACCTTTGCCCGAGGCCCTGTTATAGTAGTTGTAATTATATCAGTGTATTATTATTATCGTTATATATCACCATGGATCAGGAATGCATGTAACAGTGGAAAATACCCACGGCAGAGAGATCACGCCACCTTTATAGAAATGTCATCCATCAGTGTTTATCGTCCGTTCGTTCTCGGTATGTGTAACAAACACTTTGCCACCTCAGCGGTCACCTTGACGTACGTGACCAGTTGTAATTTCATTATTTTCCAAGTCTCTATCTTCACTCCTTCCAGAGAGCCCGACTGATACAGATCTACTGTCTCGGCTCTCACCAACGCCCCCTGCATTTTAGGTTAAAGAATGTACTCACTTAAAGCAGCGAGTGTTTCCCTCCACGCCTTGTTCGCCAACCAAGACCCTGTCTGAGCTACACGCAACCAAGCCTTCTATCGTTACAGCCCATAACGACGTTGCCTATACTTTCCCTTTTCTCCAGTGAATGCAGGCGTTTGTGTCGCGCTGATGTGGTTCTTATAAATTACATATTGGATGATTGGCATAAAACAACAAGAGGATACGCTAGAAAAGAAAGTGCCCAGTAATTTGTCTTGTCATATATAAATCTAAACGCTATGTATGACTAAGCTATGTATGAAGGGTGGTGTAATCGTCTGGTCAACACATGATCCGCGGCTTTTAGTAAACAAACACTTCCTGCAACCTACGCTTCCAGGAAACTCAAGTATGCGTTTACATATCGAAGCCTTCACAATCAACATTAAACCTGCCGAGCTGACTATATTTGTCCATGCGTAATAGATTTATTTACACCAATTTTAGGGCGTTCATCCTTTTCACACGACAAAAGAGAGGAACACCGTAACTGGTAATACAAGAACAAAGTAACGTTAATCGACACAACTGCTTAGGGGAGGCGGTGGCTGAGTCGACAGCGTGACGGCGCCGCGTTCAGGACGATGCGAGTTCAATCCCCGCCCGGTGCCACCAAGCTGGGATTTTTCAGCCGCCGCCGAGTGGCTTAAAACTACCCACATGCTGTCCAGAAGACCACCTATCAACCCGGACTCTAGATTCTAGGATTAAAGATGAGCTCCGGGAGGGCAGCATGAGCCAATGCAAGATGGCGCCACTATAAACACTTGCCTGCGCCACAACGGGCTGGGCCATACCATCAGGCCCCTCCAAAAAAAACAAGACTACCGGCGCCACAGGCGAAGATGTAAAAAAAAAAAAAAAATAAATAAAAAACGCGACCTCATCACAACTACTAGACTTTTGAGAGTCTTTACTAAACTTTAGCTTTTCATTGACTAAGGAATTCTGTTTGTTTTAAGAGAGCTCAAGGCATATAAAAAGTATCACTAACACTGCTCCATTTCCAAAACTATGAGTTAGAGGAATGAGAATATAGAAAAAAGGGAATTGATTATAGGCACTCACCTCCGTCATCCTTGAATGCGTGAAAGACAGAAAAATAGGGTTAAAATAGCAAATGGATGTTTACACACACACACACACACACACACACACACACACACACACACACTTGGGTTGGTATTCTTAGACAGCTCCGACTCTCACATCAACTATTTCCAAAGGCCAAAAATGAGATCAGTCGGGTTCTAATGAGTGTTTTTGTAGGTTCATGCCACAGAAGAAGGGTCAAACTACCATTAGGGTCAATAAATTACCCCAGGATATGACCGAAACTCCTACGAAAACCTTGTCAAACATGTGTGCTGGGGCGCGGAGTGTTTAAGAATCCGGCCCTTTTTTAGATAACAGAATTTGTGCTGTCCTAAGTCTATAGAAATGTAAATCTACAGGGGTGTGTATCTTTGAGCTGGGCAAGGCGGGGTAAAGGGCGTAGAAATAACAGCAGGGAAGGCGGCGGTACAGGTGTCGTGTTTGTCTCCTGCCGTCAGCGCCCTGCCACGCTGTGTTTTGCATCACTGCCTCGCGCGCGGCTCACCTATATTGGCCCGGAGATGAGGAAGAAAATACACTCAGCGGTACATGGACCTACTTGTCATTACTGCTTCGTGTAAAGCCCCGTTCAGACTGTGCCGACTCTGGACCACGACTACCCACGACTCTAGGGTACACGAGGTCTTGGGTGTTGATGTGAAAGGGTTGGGCATGTCTTGAAAGAGGTCTTGAGGCTGTAATACGGCTTAAATGTCTGATGTCAGGAGGAAACTACCCTTCACTGTACACAAGATTCACTCCCATTACCGCGTCGTCTAAATACCTGATGTCGGGGAGGAAAAAACACTTCACCGTATACAGAACAATAAATACCGCTTCGTCATAATGTCTGATACTAAGAAAGAATATACACTTCACCACTAAATGTCTCTACTAAATGTCTGATATAGCGAAGAGGAAAATACACTTCACCGTACACAAAACACTCTTAATCGCTTCGTCCAAATGTTTGATATACCGACGGGAAAAATACACTTCACCGTAAACAAAACACTCTTAATCGCTTCGTCTAAATGTTTGATATAGCGAAGGGAAAAATACACTTCACCGTAAACAAAACACTCTTAATCGCTTCGTCCAAATGTTTGATATACCGAAGAGGAAAATACACTTCACCGTAAACAAAACACTCTTAATCGCTTCGTCCAAATGTTTGATATACCGAAGAGGAAAATACACTTCACCGTAAACAAAACACTCTTAACCGCTTCGTCCAAATGTCTGATATACCGAAGAGGAAAATACACTTCACCGTACACAAAACACTCTTAATCGCTTCGTCCAAATGTTTGATATAGCGAAGAGGAAAATACACTTCACCGTAAACAAAACACTCTTAACCGCTTCGTCCAAATGTTTGATATACCAAAGAGAAAAATACACTTCACCGTCAACAAAACACTCTTAATCGCTTCGTCCAAATGTTTGATATACCGAAGAGGAAAATACACTTCACCGTAAACAAAACACTCTTAATCGCTTCGTCCAAATGTTTGATATACCGAAGAGGAAAATACACTTCACCGTCAACAAAACACTCTTAATCGCTTCGTCCAAATGTTTGATATACCGAAGAGGAAAATACACTTCACCGTACACAAAACACTCTTAACCGCTTCGTCCAAATGTTTGATATACCGAAGAGGAAAATACACTTCACCGTAAACAAAACACTCTTAACCGCTTCGTCTATTAAATGTCTGATATAGCGAAGGGAAAAATACACTTCACCGTAAACTAAACACTCTTAATCGCTTCGTCCAAATGCCTGATGCCGAGGAGGGAAACACTTCATCGTATGCAAAACAACAAATCATTACCACTTTGTCAGTAGCACACTCGGCTCACAACCGAGAGAGCCCGGGTTCGATTCCCGGGCGGAGTGAAAAAATTTGGGCGGCTTTTCCGATACCCTACGCCCCTGTCCACCCAGCAGTGAATGGGTACCAGGTATTAATTGGGGGTTGTGTCCCGTCTCCTGGGGTCTGTTCCCTTCTCCTATAATTCTTCCCCCTCCTGTCTCTCTCCGGCATATGACCATAGATGTTGCGCCGACTAAACCAAACTTCCTTTCTACCACTTCGTCAAAAAGAAACACGCAAGTCAACTGACAAACAATAGGACTGTTATGAACATGTAAATAAACAGATAGACTTCTTAAAGGATCGACTAGCCACATACTATATACTATGGGCCGTATTACTGAACATTTCGTCGCTAAAGTTCACATATTTGACAAGGCTTTCGTAGGAGTTTTGGGCATTTCCAGAAGTAGTTTTATGACCCTGGTGGTAGTGTGACCCTTCTACTGTACCGTGAACCTAAGGAAACACTCACTAGAACCCGATTGACCCCCTCTTTGACCTTAAGAAGTAGCTGATGTGAGAAGCAGGCGTGTCTTATGATACCGACCAATGTATATATATAGACTACAGTGAAGTATATTTACCAACTCGACATCAGACATTTAGACGAAGCACTAATGATCAATTGTTCTGTGTATGGAGAAGTGTATTTTCCTCCTAGACATTATAGAGGAGAATTAATAAAAGGACATAATGATCAGTAAAACGGCATCGGAGGCTCCAGACACTGAGGAAGGAATAGATATGTGGTGTTAAATAAACGTTGGGGGCAGGTGAGCTAAACGTCGAGAGAGGCGGGAGGTGTGGAGTGAGTTGGTTTACAAGGGTTTACAAGTTTACAAGGAAGTGACGTGCGGCTTCAGGCATTCGGCGGCCCATACTCTTAACCATTTCGGAGCTAACACACCCACATTTGATAAGGCTTTGGTAGGGGATGTGTCAGTATTTCCATGGGGGGCAGCAAGGGGTAAGTATTAGGTATGCATTCTCAACCATATCGGAGCTAACACACCCACATTTGATAAGGCTTTGGTAGGGGCCGTGTCAGTATTTCCATGGGGGGCAGCAAGGGGTAAGTATTAGGTATGCATTCTCAACCATATCGGAGCTAACACATCCACATTTGATAAGGCTTTGGTAGGGGATGTGTCAGTATATCCATGGAAGACTGAGAGACGAGTATTAGGCATGCATTCCCAACCATTTCTGGAGCTAACACACCCACATTTGATAAGGCTTTGGAAGAGTCTGTTTCAGTATTTCCATGGGCAGTTTCAAGAGCCCAGTGATAGTATAACAAGGCTTCTACACCATGAATGTATAAAAACACTCATGAGAACCCGAGTAATATCCTTAAAGGCCAGTGGGAATATTTGTTAAGAGTCGAAAGGGTCTGAGAATATGGGGTCTCCGGCTGTATAAAGAGACTTGCATATATACCAGTGGATCTCCGGATAAGGCCTCATGTATATAGTTTTGCATAGGGCAGTTTCAGCGGGACGGAAGTCGAGAGTATTCGTGAGGTGTGTGATATTGAAGAGTGAGTTAAGTATTTATATGCAGGAATCTTAGTGTAGTTCACTTGACCTTATTCTTCGACCCATAATGATCAGTCCTGACTACTTCCCTGTGACCCTATCCCTTTGCCTTTGACCCGCCCTTCCTAAGCCTCTTGAGCAGCCTTCTCCAATCCCTACTGGCATGCCGCGTCACGTATTATTTTCCTCTCAAAACTGCAAGTCCATATTCAACACTACTTCCCCTTCTCAAGATTTCTTATTCCGCCTTTGCCCAAAATCGTAGTCTTTGTGAAACTAATAATAGTGATAATGATAACCATGAATAGAAGAGCTGGGGGAAAGAAGGAAAGGAACAAGCATAAGAACGAGAACGAGAACAAGGAGAACGAAACAAGGTCAAGTACAGGAACAAGAACAAAAAGAACAAGGACAAGAACATGAAGATAATAATGATGATGATGATGATGATGATGATGATGATAGGAAAGCTAATATCAACAATACCAGACAAACAGAGGAGCAAAAAGAAGAAGAAGAAGAACAGGAACAAGAGGAACAACAACAGGAAGATCAACAATAACAACAAAAACAACAAAAGTAAAACAAAAAGGACTGCACCAACAACAACAACAAAGAAACAAAAAGAAGATTCTACCGCCAAGAGAATACAGCTACCATGTCTCATCAACTCTCCTCCTCCTACTGATAGTCTTCTACCTCTTAAATTCCGCCGCCATGTTGCCTCTCTTTCTATCTTCTATCGCTATTTCCACGCTGACTGCTCTTCTGAACTTGCTAACCGCATGCCTCCCCCCCTCCCGCGGCCCCGCTGCACACGACTTTCTACTCATGCTCATCCCTATACTGTCCAAACCCCTTATGCAAGAGTCAACCAGCATCTTCACTCTTTCATCCCTATACTGTCCAAACCCCTTAGGCAAGAGTTAATCAGCATCTTCACTCTTTCATCCCTATACTGCCCAAACCCCTTATGCAAGAGTTAATCAGCATCTTCACTCTTTCAACCCTATACTGTCCAAACCCCTTATGCAAGAGTTAACCAGCATCTTCACTCTTTCATCCCTATACTGTCCAAACCCCTTATGCAAGAGTTAACCAGCATCTTCACTCTTTCATCCCTATACTGTCCAAACCCCTTATGCAAGAGTTAACCAGCATCTTCACTCTTTCATCCCTATACTGCCCAAACCCCTTATGCAAGAGTCAACCAGCATCTTCACTCTTTCATCCCTATACTGTCTAAACCCCTTATGCAAGAGTTAATCAGCATCTTCACTCTTTCATCCCTATACTGTCCAAACCCCTTATGCAAGAGTCAACCAGCATCTTCACTCTTTCATCCCTATACTGTCCAAACCCCTTATGCAAGAGTCAACCAGCATCTTCACTCTTTCATCCCTATACTGTCCAAGCCCCTTATGCAAGAGTCAACCAGCATCTTCACTCTTTCATCCATATATACTGTCCAAACCCCTTATGCAAGAGTTAACCAGCATCTTCACTCTTTCATCCCTCACGCTGGTAAACTCCGGAACAATCTTCCTTCATCTGTATGTCCTCCTGCCTACGACTTGAACTCTTTCAAGAGGAGGGTATCAGGACACCTCTCCTCCCGAAATTGACCTCTCTTTCGGCCACCTCTTTGGATTCTTTCTTTGTAGGAGCAGCGAGTAGCGGGCCTTTTTATTATTGTTTCCTTTTTTTGTGCCCTTGAGCTGTCTCCTTTGTTGTAAAAAAAAAAAAATGACCCTTGACGCCCACACACCAGCCATGACACTACACAGCAAACAGGAGGCAAGGGAAGGCTGACTGAACCGCGGCCGTGACAGAATGCGTGATCGGCCCGAGGAGACCATGGGAGGGAGAATTTAGATGCGGTGAAATGCCAAGAAATGTAGAGATGGTTGCGCGTTCGAGGAAAAAATAGGTTTCATGATAAGGAAAGTAACATATATGAAACCGAAGTAGTGGGAGGGAGAGTTTAGATGCGGTGAAATGCCAAGAAGGGATATAGAAGGACAAAAAGTTGGAAAGTTTCGTTTAGTCGGCGCAACATCTGTGGTCATATGCCGGAGAGAGACAGAAGGGGAAAGAATTATAGGAGAAGGGAACAGACCCCAGGAGACGGGACACAACCCCCGATTAATACCTGGTACCCATTCACTGCTGGGTGGACAGGGGCGTAGGGTATCGGAAAAGCCGCCCAAATTTTTCCACTCCGCCCGGGAATCGAACCCGGGCTCTCTCGGTTGTGAGCCGAGTGTGCTAACTATTGAAGGACAAGAAAAAAAAAATATCGGCAGTGGAGGTTATTGCGTGGGTTAGAAAATATAGCGAATACATTCATAACCTTGAGACCCCCACACAGCAGCCACTACACCGCAAACAGGAGGCAAGGGAAGGCCTACTGAGCCGCGGCCGTGACAGAATGCGTGATGGTCCCAGGAGACTTGAGACTAGCTGAGCACCGCACCGAGGGCAGAGTTTGTCAGTCTGCGAAAACTAAACAAACTGAGGCAAGACCGGGAGGCTCAGAGGGATAAACGCGCATACCTGTCAAGCTACTGTGGTGTCTTGCCATAAGATTGTGCGTTAGACCATAAGTTTGTGTATAAAAAACGTAAGACTTGACGGGTATGAACGCGGCGAGGAGGGTACACACACACACACACACACACACACACACACACACGCAAACACACACTTCTAATCATATTTTCTTATTCGCAAAATTTCGAGAGCAAAAAAGCAATCTCTCAGGTTTAACTTTAAGTAACGTGATAGTGGCAATACACACAAACTTTTTCATATACTTTGCTTGAAAAAAAAAAAAAACTGTATTAAAACGCCAACATCTTCGACCGTTTGTGGGACGGGCAGCGGCGGGAACACCATGTGAGGGAGGAGGCAGCTCAAAGGCACACACACACACACACACACACACACACACACACACACACACACACAAAATAATGAAAAAAAAGCCCGCTACTTGCTGCTCCTAAAAAGATTACAGAGTGACCAAAAGAGAGGTCCATTCCGGGAGGAGAGGTGTCCTGATACCCTCCTCTTGAAAGAGTTCAAGTCGTAGGCAGGAGGAAATACAGATGAAGGAAGATTGTTCCAGAGTTCACCAGTGTAAGGGATGAAAGAGTGAAGATGCTGGTTAACTCTTGCATAAGGGGTCTGGACAGGATAGGGATGAAAGAGTGAAGATGCTGGTTAACTCTTGCATAAGGGGTTTGGACAGTATAGGGATGAAAGAGTGAAGATGCTGGTTAACTCTTGCATAAGGGGTTTGGACAGTATAGGGATGAAAGAGTGAAGATGCTGGTTAACTCTTGCATAAGGGGTCTGGACAGGATAGGGATGAAAGAGTGAAGATGCTGGTTAACTCTTGCATAAGGGGTTTGGACAGTATAGGGATGAGCATGAGTAGAAAGTCGTGTGCAGCGGGGCCGCGGGAAGAGGGGAGGCATGCAGTTAGCAAGTTCAGAAGAGCAGTCAGCGTGAAAATATCGATAGAAGACAGAAAGTGTTCAGAAATACGGGTGGTAGAAGCTGACTACCGAATTTCAGTACTGTATGTCCGCCAATATGTACGCACCGTTCCAGTTAGTACTCACATCAGGATAAAAACAGGAACATGGAAAGTTGAATAGGTATGAAGTAAACTATTGCCAATGTATTTTTTTTCCATAGTTCATTTTGATACCACAGCATTTTTTTTTTTTTTCAGGGTAGTTTATTTTGATATGGGAAATGATTGCAAGGGCACACACACACACACACACACACACACACACACACACACACACACACACACACACACAAAGAGAAAAAGACAGAATAAAAAATAAGTGCCCGCTATGTCGGTACGATAATTATGTTGTTAGGTGATTATAATAAAATTTAAGAGAGTATCGGATGGGGTTCTTTCAGGGTTAAAAATCAGTTTATCGTAAGTCTAATGGAGTGTGTTTGTGTGTGTGTGTGTGTGTGTGCGTTATAGTGCGTACACATGTGAAGATAAAATCGCTCTAGAGGCATCGAACGCACTAATCTCGGAACTGATTTTCTTTTATTTCCATTTTTGTTTTCTTTTGTTTTCCTCACGAGTCACAAAAACACTCAACGTGGATGCAATAGCAATGTGTGTGTGTGTGTGTGTGTGTGTGTGTGTGTGTGTGTGTGTGTGTGTGTGGAGGCTCACCTTCCATCTCTTTCATGGGCGTGGAGTAATGGGCGGGAAGGGACGCCCATTCGTAGCAGCAGTCTGTGGTGCGGGGCGGCAGGAGGGCGGTATGAGCTGGCCCCTGCCCCGCCATGCCGCCCACACCGCCTATCATGCCCAAGTCCCCTGCCCCACGCTCCTGCCCGTGACCGTAGGAGCCGCCCACGACCCCCTGGTAGCACTGGGCATCCATCCTATCGTCACACGTGCCCCGGGGGTGATGTGGGCGGGTGTGGGCGGACGATAGATAGTGTCAGCGGGACCCTTCCTCGCTGATAGATAAAGATGAAGAGGTGGATGTCAACAAGCAGGGGCGGGGGCACACGGTGAAAACTAGTGTCGGGATGGGTGCTGACAGCCCAGTCGTCACCCGCACCGCCACGAGCCGAGGAGTGACTGCCCGCGGCACTCACGCCCGCCACACACCTCCCCTCGCCGCCCGTCGCCCGCCCGCGCGTACCCACACCCCAACACACACGCCGACAGATCACCCGCCTACTCCATCGCCACATTTGTCGGAGAAGATGGTCCGAGGAAGCAGTAAATATGTCCTTTGAGTTCTCCGACAGGTGAAGACGAGTCTCAAAAATTAAATGAAACGAAGACAATAAGTAAAAAAAAAAATATATATGTCAGTGCAGAGTGCCCCGCCCAGCACGGTGAGAAATAAAGACCAGCATTCTCAAACCTCTCGGCGCCCAATTACACATATTTGACAAGGCTTTCGCAGGCGTTTCGGGCATTTTCAGGGGGTACTTTAATGGCCCTGGTGGTTGTTTAACTCTTCTTCTGTACCATGAATGTGAAAAAATCCTCATGAAAGTCCGATTAATCCCCATTTTGACCTTTGAAAATAGTTAATGTGCGGGGTGGAAGCGTCTGAGTATACCGCTCTAAAGGGCTTTGTTTTCATCGCTAGTGACTGGCTCTCCCCTCAACCTGCTGTGACGAATCGGCCTCCCATTGGCGGAGAGGCAGCCGGGAGGTGTCGAGGGCCCAGGAGGAGGAGCCTCGTGGGCGGTGCCTCAGGTTGGTAGTGTCAGATGTTCCCGCCCCGCACACCAAATATTTCCAAAGTCCAAAAAAGAAGGTTAATCGAGCTCTAATGAGTGTTCTTTTAGGTTCACGGTACAGAAGAAGGCTCAGATCGCCACCAGGGTCATAAAAGTACCCCTGGAAATGCCCTAAACTCCCATGAAAGACGAGTAAATGACGTGTTCTTGGGCGCAGAAATGTTTAAAAATATGTATGGCCCTCAGTCATCGGCCCCGCCCCCCCTGACGACGTGCTCCCAGCTAGCACCTCAACGCCACGTCACAGAAGAATTCCTCGTTCCCTCTCGTCTTCACACCTGACCAAAACCTTTAGCAACACACAAGCATTTAATCTCATCAACAGCCCATGAGAGAGCAGGCAGGACCACTATACAGGGACCTTGACTGAACCGGAAATAGCTATCCTGTAGTGTAGACGAGATAATATGCAGTGGACGAGGGAATTATGGGAAGGAAAGAGGTGTTTGTCTGGCAGCAGCTGAGCGATGGTTGAGAGGAGAGGTGAAAGCGAAGGGGTAGAAGTCTAAGGACCCAATTAGACCCGGCCATCAGCGCACCACCGATCACGCCACGACACTCCCCGCGCTTTCGCCTCAACGGCTTGATTTTAACTCCTCGAATTTGCTGGTTACTTGGCGGGAAATGAGCAAGAAAGGGGAATAGGTGAGGTTGACAACAGACGACCAATAGCGTGAGGAGGGAAGGAAAGACTACAGGGGCGACAAATGTATTAGAATATGATGCGATTCGTTGCATTTTCCGTTCTCTTCATTTGAATATGTGTGTGTGTGTGTGTGTGTGTGTGTGTGTGTGTGTGTGTGTGTGTGTTATATAATGTAAATATATAAGCTCCATGATGGACACTCAGTTAATGTAATTTGTGTGTGTGTGTGTGTGTGTGTGTGTGTGTGTGTGTGTGTGTGTAAGTAAGTAGAGTAAATTCACTGCCGTAAGAAAAGGTATATATAAGTTATACATACTTATATAATGTAAATATATACAGCCGAAGCTTCATCATGGACACTCAGGTAATATAATTCTTGAAAACATAAAAGCGAAACGGATTGTGTGTGTGTGTGTGTGTGTGTGTGTGTGTGTGTGTGTGTGTGTGTGTGTGTGTGTTGGGTAGGAATACACAAGGGACTGCCTACCTGTCAACCAACATTTTCCACCATGTGTTAATTAACCAAGCCACCAGTTTTTCGTACATCAGAAATACTCAACTCTCTCTTCACCCATAATCAATTACATCTTGATTTTGATGATAATAAGAATGGCAAATATAAAACAACTTTTCCTCATGTTTACGCGTCGAGAATGATACAAGGAATCCATAGAGAGGCTCAGAGCAAAGTATAAGGCCCCGTTCACACCGTGCCGACTCTGAGCCACGACTACCCACGACTCTAGGGTACACGAGGTCTTGGGTGTTGATGTGAAAGGGTCGGACATGTCTTGAAAGAGGTCTTGAGACTGTTGCCGAATGCTGCGCCGACGTCGTGACGGGATTCTGGAGTCGTGAGGGTTAGCACGACATGCTGGCAACTAATTGGCCGAATGTCCCAGACAGTCGGCAAGACGCCAAAAGGGTCGTATTTTAAAACATTCATCGCCCAAGAACACTAATTTGACAAGGCTTTCGTAGGAGTTGTGGGCATTTCCAGGAGTAGTTCTATGACCCTGGTGATAATGTGACCCTTCCTCTGTACCATGAACCTGTAGAAACACTCATTAGAACCCGATTGACCCCTTCTTTGACCTTTAGAAATAGATAATGTGAGAAGCGAATGTGTCTCGTAATACCACCCCAAGACCCCAATAAAACCTCCCCCCCACCCCCCACCCCCCCTTCTTGGAGCGTGGGAACCAACTTGTCACATGCAGACATCGCTGGGTTGTCGTGGTCCAGAGACGGGACAGTGTGAACGGGGCTTAACTATTACAAGCTCGACTTATGGGTCCTGGTTCTGATCAGTGAATGCTAATGAATGAGGAGAGTGGAGAGTCACCCCTGGGAGATTGCAAGCACGTATAGAACCTTTCAAAACCAGTTGAGAGAACGAGAATGATTGTCAACAACCTCTGTCTTGTTTTGTTTTTCAAGATGAAGATTGAAGATGTATTCAAAGCAGATGAAACAAAATGAATGAAACAAAAACAAAAGTAATATTCTTCAGCATAACGGGATCCCGAGAATTTGGTGGTGATTAAGTATAGAGCAAACATCACTTATACGGGTAGGCGGTGGCTGAGTGGTAGCGTGCTGGGCCCACATTCACCACGTGATGGACGACGCGAGTTCGAATCCCCACGCTACCACCTGGGATTTTTCAGTCACCGCCGAGTGGCTTAAACTACCCACATGCTGTCCTGAAGACCACCCATCAACCCGGACTCTAGAGGAAACCGTCCAAGTGAATCAAGAACGAGTTCCGGGGGGCAGCATGAGCCAAGAGAAGATGGCGCCACTATAAACACTTGCCTGCGCCATGATGGGTTGGTGCCGACTACCATCTAGGCCCCTCAAGGGAGCCTACCGGCGCTACAGGCGTACACGTAAAATAAAAAATAAATAAAAAATGCATCTGTATCGTCCCGGCCTGCATGGATTCACCCCCAACCACACCACCGCGTGATATTTGCGTGCACCATTAATGAAGTTTTCGTTGTCACTGCAAAATACCTTCGCCAAGACGGAACGCTTTCCTCTTTTCGCATTATAGCTCTCCTGTACGTCCTCAGTCCTCACTCTCGCCAGATTCTTTGAACGTCGTATTACTATTTATTTTCAGTTATGTGACTGGACTAGGGGAGGCGGTGACTGAATGGATCCCCGCCCGGTGCCACCAAGCTGGGATTTTTCAGCCGCCGCCGAGTGGCTTAAAACCACCCACATGCTGTCCAGAAGACCACCTATCAACCCGGACTCTAGATTCTAGGATTAAAGATGAGCTCCGGGAGGGCACCATGAGACAATGCAAGATGGCGCCACTATAAACACTCGCCTGCGCCAGAACGCGTTGGGCCGACCATTAGGCCCCACCGGAAAGAAGCCTTGGGCCGACCATCAGGATTCACCGGGAAGAGGTTTACCGGCGCAATAGGCCACGACGTAAAAAAATAAAAATAAAAGTTTGGCTTCTCAATTCCACTTTGGGGAAGGAGTTAGTTAGAAGTGTTGGATTTCCACAGTAAACTCCGTCGTAAAATGTGTTATATATAGAAAAAAAATCAACAAAACCAGCTAACGACGCTTTGAATATACGGGTCATTAGAAGACAATAGGGTAGGCGGTGGCTGAGTGGTAGCGTGCTGGGCCCACATTCACCACGTGATGGGCGACGCGAGTTCGAATCCCCACGCTACCACCTCGGATTTTTCAGTCACCGCCGAGTGCCCAGCAGCCCGGACTCTAGAGGAAACCGTCCAAGTGAATCAAAAACGAGTTCCGGGGGGCAGCATGAGCCAAGAGAAGATGGCGCCACTATAAACACTTGCCTGCGCCATGACGGGCTGGGGACGACTACCATCCAGCCCCCTCAAGCAAGCCTACCAGCGCAATAGGCGTAGACATAAAAATAAAAAAAATTAGGCACGCTCTTGTTGTTGCCTATTGCGCCGGTAGGCATCTTCCCGGTGGGGCCTGATGGTCGGCCCAAGGCTTCTTCCAGGTGGGACCTGATGGTCGGCCCAGCCCGTTCTGGCGCAGGCGAGTGTTTATAGTGGCGCCATCTTCTCTCCGGAACTCGTTCTTGATTCACTTGGACGGCTTCCTCTAGAGTCCGGGTTGATGGGTGGTCTTCAGGACAGCATGTGGGTAGTTTTAAGCCACTCGGCGGTGACTGAAAAATCCGAGTGGTAGCGTGAGGATTCGAACCCGCGTCGTCCATCACGCGGCGAATGTGGGTCCAGTACGCTACCAGCTCGGCCACCGCCTACCCTAATACC